>NW_017672059.1:0-213176 GCF_001879085.1 Nicotiana attenuata | reverse complement strand
GTCACATAAATGTGCACCCGAATTTAGGAAAGTAATATTATTAAACACGTGCCTAAAGCAACTACGTGTTTCAAGTATGCGAGGGCCATGGAAAGTTCAACTAAATGGCATGCCCCGATTTCTAAGGGTTTAAAAGAAATAGTTAAATGAGGGCCATGCATTTTGAAATTTATTTTTGGCACGACACCCCTCGATTCTACTTAATCTAATTTGGCGCAGTTCAGTTAAAGAATAGCAACCCAATTTTTATACTGTGATAAAATCATGTTCAGCTATAACCGATTCGAGTGAACAATTAACATTAAGCTAGAATAAAATGAGTAGAGGATTGAAGAGTTGAACCTCAATATAGCCGGGGAATCGGTTGTTTCAATGTCTAACACTCAAAAATGTGACCAACTCCGGACGAAACCCGAATTAGTACCGGAAACTCAACCAAATACGGATTCAAACCCACGCCTTAATCACTGTTCATGCTGGAAACGAGCAACCAAAATATTCTTTCAACCTTCTCAGTTCTTACGTTTTGAAATGGGAGTTTATTTCAATCTCAAATACCCCATCACGTTTTTATTTTTTTTTGCGAAATCTTTTGAAAGAGCCTCAATTCAGTGCTTTCGTCTTTGGACCAAAATTCTGACGAAAGCCAGAAACACGTGAAGTAATTTATTCTTATGCTTTCGACTCATAATTTATCCAAACACATACTAAGAGTCCAGGTGATATGGTAACTATGTAAGCAGCCAACGATTTCAGTCACTTTAGAACTCCATGAAAAAAAAACTCTTCCGTATATTCATAAACGATTGTCCAAATGCAGCTTGGTACAACTACAAAGTCGTTCAACTAGCACATAGAACCCGACGGCAAACACTGAAAAATACAAGCAAGACCGACAGAACCGCGACTCGGAAATCTCGACGCAAGACGCCGTAATGTTACGTAAAAGAGGTTGTTTGTTTTTTGACTGGTTTCACGCCACTTTGGAGTCATTTAAAGCTGAAGTTTGGAGGGTGTTTTCAACTGAGATTAACGGAGGTGTTGAAGCTCGACGACTCGCCGGCCAACTTGCCGGAGATGGCAGCGATGACCAGGCGTCCCTGCTGCTTTGTGTTTTTTGGCGAGAAAGAAACAACACTAATTGCTAGTTGAAGAAGAACGGGACTGGTGGTTCGTTTGTGTTTGTTAAACAGGGGGTCGTTTGTGGCTGTTGAAGGTCGTTTATATCTTGAAGATAGAGGAATAAGAACGACGGGAGTCGGGGTCTGGTGAGTTGCGGCTGAAGGTTTATTAGGTGTAGTTTTTTTTGTTTTTTTTTGTATAGGGTGTAGGTACTATTATATAGGGGTAGGGATTAGAGTTATATTTTGTGTATTTTGCCAATTAGTCCCTAGGCTTTTTGTGTTAAGTCCTTAGGGTCTTTTTATTTATTTTTTGTCCTAAAGAAGAGTCTAGAAGGGTCCCTAGACTACACAATACCTTTTAAAATAAGATAGAAATACTACACCATGTCAAAACTAATCCTAATTAATTAAACTAAACATGAAACTATTTTTTGTATTTTCGAAATTATATAAAGATAAAAATAGGGTACTATTTTTTTGCATTTTTTCAAATTTATGACAAATACATAAACTAAAATATTTTTTTTTTGTAATTTTCATTTCTGATAATAAAATAAATTAAAGAAGTCAAAAATAGTTGAAATAGCTATATTAGGCCTACATTAAATATTTACACGCTAAAAATGGGTAAAATTTCGAGGAGGGTCAAAAATCACATGTCAACAGATAGAGGCGGTTCAGAGTTGGCCTAGACCGTCCTCAGCCACAGAGATCCGTAGTTTCCTTGGTTTGGCGGGTTATTATCGCTGGTTTGTTCAGGGATTTTCCTCTATAGCATCGCCCTTGACCAAGTTGACTCAGAAGGGTGCTTCATTTGTATGGTCGGACGAGTTCGAGGAGAGCTTTTAGAAGCTCAAGACAGCTTTGACCACAGCTCCAGTATTGGTTTTGCCATCAGGTTCAGGTTCTTATACAGTGTATTATGATGCTTCGAGAGTCGGGATTGGTTGTGTATTGATGCAGGAGGGTAGAGTGATTGCTTATGCTTCTCGTCAGTTGAAGCCCCATGAGAAGAACTACCTTGTTCATGATTTGGAGTTGGCTACCATAGTTCATGCATTGAAGATTTGGAGGCATTACTTGTATGGCGTATCTTGTGAGGTATTCACTGATCATCGCAGTCTTCAGCATTTGTTCAAGCAAAAGGATCTTAATTTGAGGCAGCGTAGATGGTTGGAGTTGCTTAAGGATTATGACATTACCATATTGTATCATCTGGGAAAGGCCAATGTAGTGGCCGATGCTTTGAGCCGAAAGGCAGTGAGTATGGGGAGTTTGGCGCACATTCCAGTTGGGGAGAGGCCCCTTGTAGTTGATGTTCAGGCTTTGGCCAATCGGTTTGTGAGATTAGATATTTCGGAGCCCAGCAGAGTGTTGGCTTGTGTGGTTTCTCGGTCTTCCTTATATGATCGCATCAGAGAGCGCCATTATGATGATCCGCATTTGCTTGTCCTTAAGGACAGAGTTCAGCATGATGATGCCAGAGATTTGACCATCGGTGATGATGGTGTGTTGAGGATGCAGGGCCGGATCTGTGTGCCCAATGTGGATGGGCTTAGGGAGTTGATTCTGGAGAAGGCCCATAGCTCGCGGTATTCTATTCATCCGGGTGCCGCGAAGATGTATCAGGATTTGAGGCAACACTATTGGTGGAGAAGAATGAAGAAAGATATTGTGGGATTTATGGCTCGATGTCTCAACTGTTAGCAGGTGAAATATGAGCATCAGAGACCGGGTGGCTTACTTCAGCGGATGATTATTCCCGAGTGGAATTGGGAGAGAGTCACTATGGATTTTGTGAGTGCTCTTCCTCAGACTTTGAAGAAGTTCAATTCGATTTGGGTGATTGTGGATCGGCTGACCAAGTCCGCGCATTTCATTCCGGTGTGTACTACCTATTCTTCAGAGCGACTGGCAGGGATCTTTATCCGGGAGATTGTTCGATTGCATGGTATTCCAGTGTCTATTATCTCAGATAGAGGTACTCAGTTTACTTCTCAGTTTTGGAGGACTTTTCAGCGAGAGTTGGGTACACAGGTGGAGTTGAGCACAACATTTCATCCTCAGACGGACGGGCAGTCCGAGCGTACTATTCAGATATTAGAGGACATGTTGCGTGCCTATGTTATTGATTTTGGAGGTTCTTGGGATGAGTTTTTGCCGCTTGCAGAGTTTGCCTACAACAACAGTTATCAGTCGAGCATTCAGATGGCTCCGTATGAGGCGTTGTATGGGAGGCGGTGTAGATCTCCAGTTGGTTGGTTCGAGCCCAGTGAGGCTAGGCTAGGGGACAGATCTGGTTCAGGATGCCTTAGAGAAGGTGAAGCTGATTCAAGAGAGGCTTCGTACAGCGCAGTCGCGTCAGAAAAGTTATGCGGACTGGAAGGTTCGAGATGTGTCTTATATGGTTGGTGAGAAGGTCTTGCTGAAGGTTTCGCCCATGAAGGGTGTTATGAGGTTTGGAAAGAAAGGGAAGTTGAGTCCGCGGTTTATTGGACCTTTTGAGGTACTTAGGAGGATTGGAGAGGTGGCTTATATGCTTGCCTTGACACCCAGCTTGTCGGGCGTGCATCTGGTATTTCATGTTTCTATACTCTGAAAGTATGTTGGGGACCCGTCCCATGTTTTGGATTTCAGCACGGTTCAGTTGGATGATGATTTGACCTATGATGTGGAGCCAGTGGCTATTTTGGGTCGTCAGGTTCGAAAGTTGAGATCAAAGGATATAGCTTCAGTGAAAGTGCAGTGGAGAGGTCGGCCCGTGGAGGAGGCTACCTCGGAGACCGAGCGGGAGATGCGGAGCCGATATCCTCACCTGTTTGAGGCTTCAGGTATGCTTCTTGACTCGCTCAAGGACGAGCGTTTGTTTTAGTTGGGGAGGATGTGACGACCCGACCCGTCTCTCATGAGTTACCGCTCCGTTTCCCCTATTTTCAGCTTCTTTATGCTTCAATATCCGTATCTTATGTGACCGAGTTGGTTTGGAGAGGTTTTGGTAGGAAATGAGACACTTAGTCTCTTTAAGGAAGGTTTGGTTTGGGAAAAGTCAACCAGATGTTTACTTATGTGTTAGAGGGCTCGGATGTGATTTCCGGTGATTCGGTTAGCTTCGGGAGATGATTTGTGACTTAGGAGTGTGATCGGAAGTGGTTTTGGAGGTCCGGTGTAGGAATTAGCTTGTTTAGGCGAAGTTAGTATTTCGGCGATTTCCGGTTGGTAGGTGAGATTTTGATCCGAGGGTCGGAATGGAATTCCGAGAGTTGCAGTAGCTTCATTAGGTGATTTGGGATGTGTGTGCAATATTTTAGGTTATTCGGAGGTGATTTGGTTGAGTTTTTGATCAAATGCGTATTTCGGAAGTTTTAGAAGAACTTAGGCTTGAATCCGATGTAATTTGATGGTTTTGGTGTTATTTGAGGTGTTTTGGTGATTGGAACAAGTTTGGATGATGTTTTAGGATGTGTTGGTGCTTTTGGTTGAGGTCCCGGGGGCCTCGGGGTGATTTCGGATGGCTAACAGGAAGTTTGGAGTTGAAAAACATAGCAGAAAATGCAGCAGCAGTGCAGGTCCAGTTTTGCCTTCGCGATCGCGAGAAGGACCACGCGTTCGCGTAGAAGGAGTTTGGGTGCTCTGAGTTTTGTGCTTCGCGTTCGCGTTTGGATCTCGCGTTCACGTAGGGAGAGGTTCTTGAGCTTCGCGTTCGCGGGGAGTTGTATGCGTTCGCGTAGGAGGGCCTGGGCCCCCGTCTGTTTTGTTCATCGCGTTCGCGACTAAGTGCATCGCGTTCGCGTAGTGGAGGCAGCAGAAGCTTCGCATTCGCGAAGGGTAATTTTGGTCAGAGGAATATTTGTTCATCGCGAACGCGAGAGGGCCATCGCGTTCGCATAGAAGAAAATCACAGCTGGGCAGAAGGGTTTTAAAACATTTCCTCCGCGAGTCTAAGCCATTTTTCCTCCATTGTTGAACATTTTGAGAGCTATTTGGGAGAAGTTGAAGAGGGTTTCGAAGAGGATTGATTGGACATTCGACGCGCGAGGAGGACGATTTGAGAGGCAAGGGCATAGCGAGCTAGAGTTTTGGCCGGCTTGAGGTAAGTAGTGATTGTAAATGATGTCCTGAGGGTTTGAAACCCCGAATTGCACAACGTAGTGCTATATTGAGGTGAAACACGCGCTTAATGACGAGCGCAGAGTTGTTCACTATTGGGGATTGTGACTTGGTCCGTCCCGATTGATATTTTTACCGCATATTTGACTGAGACTTGTTCGTTATCATCATGATTTGGGCTTCACGCCGACTACTGGAATCCTTCGTGGACTTTTGTCACTGTTTCCTCACTATTTTGACATATTACTTGAACTCAGTCCTATTGATTTATACTGCTTGACAAACTCAGCCACTTTTACTTGAATTTTTAGACTTAAATGATATTTCCAATGTTGTTTGGGCTGAGCACTACTGTTTTACTCATGCCCGATGGGCTTGTGATGATCTCTGGACTGAGTGAGGCCGAGGGCCATATGTGAGGATATGCTGAGTGATATGAGATACTTTACACGCCATGAGGTGGCTTGAGTGATGGGAGGCCGAGTGATGTGAGGCCGAGTGCCGAGTGATGATGCCACGAGGTGGCTTGATATAGCGCTTGGGCCGTAAGGGGCCCCTCCGGAGTCTGCACACCCACAGTGAGCGCGGGTACCCATATGATCTGAGAGTGAGCCCAAGGGGCTGATACTATGCTGAGTGACTGAGAGTGAGCCCGAGGGGTTGATACTATGCTGAGTGACTAAGAGTGAGCCCGAGGGGCTGATACTATGCTGAGTGACTGATACTGAGCCCGAGGGGCTGATACTGTTCTGAGCGATTGATACTGAGCCCGAGGGGCAGATTTCGACTTGCTATTTACCTGTTGTTTTACCTGATTTACCTGTTTTTAAAAGAGATTTCATTTGATTCTTCACGGTTTTACTGCTTTAAGTGATTTACTGCTTGATATAGAATTGCTTTGTGCCTTTATGTGTTTTTATGCTTTCTGTCATTATTTGTAATTATTACTCACTGGATCGGAGTACTCATATTACTCCCTGCACCGTGCATGCAGATTCAGGCGTAGCAAAGTCCGCTCCTGAGCGCTGATCCTTCCAGACCAGGCAGTGATTTGGAGTTACGAGGTAGCTGTTGACGTCCGCAGCCCCGTGTCTCCCCTATCCTCTATCCTTTATGTTTTCTTCAGACTATTGTATCGGACTTCATACCTTGTAGACTTATAGCAGATTCTATAGTAGCTCATGACTTGTGACACCCCGATTTGGGCTCTGTCGGGATGGTTTTCCTTGTTATTATCGCTGTTTCCGCAATTATGGCTATCTTAAACATGTTTTAGATTTGTTTATGTTAATTAATTGTTTAAAAGAGGTGTTTCGTTTGTTTTGGCTGGCCTTGTCTTCAGGAGAGGCGCCATCACGACCAGGTTCGGTAATTGGGTCGTGACAGCAGGTGTGGGTTCGCAGGTGCGACTATTTAATCGCAGGTGCGGTTTTGCTGGGGCAGAAACTATAAATTCCACCCTTCGCGATATTTGACAATTTCTCTCAATTTTTCATTCGGATTGAAGCTTTGGAGGGCATTTTCAAGGGAGATTTTGAGAGGGATTCATTGAGGTAAGGTCTTTGGTCTTTAAGCTCGTTATTATGGTAGCTTTTATCATTGTAAGCATGAAATTTGAAGGAAAATCAGTGGTAAATTGGGGGTTAGGGCTTGGTTTATTGGAGAGCTTTGAGTGGTGATTTGAGGGACCATTTGATGTCTGATTTTGGTACTTTTGGTATGAGTGAACTCGTGAGAGTGTGAGGATTCTGAATTTATAAATTTCACCCGATTCCGAGATACGGGCCCGGGGGCATTTTGGTTATTTTTTCTAATTTTGCGTATTAGTTTAGAATTAATTAGTTGAATTAGTTACTTGAAGTGTTATTTACATTATGCAATTACTTTGAATAGATTTGGGCCATTTGGAGTCAGATACTCGTGGCAGGAACGTGGTATAGATTTGATTGAGCTGGTTCGAGGTAAGTGGCTTGTCTAACCTTGTGTGGGGGACTCCCCTTAGGTAATGCTGCACTGTGGGCCTGGCCTGGCCCGGGACCGGACCGGGACCGCGGTCCAAATGGGCAAAACGGGCCTGGTGGGCCGGTCTCGATGGGCCGGTCCCAAATGGTGCACAAGGCCCGTGGCGGGCCGGTCCAATTCAAGGAGCACATGAGCCCGGGACCGGCAGGCGGGCCTGGGCCGGTTCAACCGGGCCCAACGGGCCTAACGGGCTCCAACGGCTATTTTTAAAATTTTTTAACGGTCAGATTTTTAAAATCTAGCCGTTGGCCTTCAAAATTTATTCGTTGGCCACTTTAAATAATAGCCATTTGGCCCCCAAATTTTATTTTAACCCCAAACTTTATATAATTACACTTTTTCCCAATTCTCAACTATAAATACCCCCTCATTCTTTCATTTTTACTCACCAATTCATCAATCTCTCTTAATCTATATCTAATTTCTCTTCTATAATTGCTTATTTTATTATTGCAATTTCGTGAAAAATTGTGAAGTTGTTTAATTGAAGTATTCAAGTCTTCAACGATTTTCAATTTTCAAGAAGTTGTTCGGCAATTCGGTAAACTCGTTCCAACTCTTAAGTTTTAAGAATATATTTTTGTGTGTTTTAGTTTGCATAATTGTAGTTAATATGGCATTTTCTTTGAAAAAAATGTTTGGTGGTAAGGGAAAAGCTAAAATTGGTGAAAGTAGTCGCCAACCTACTACCCTTCCCCCGGCTCCCCGACCCAGACCTGTTATCCGTCCTCCTGCTCCTATTATTCTTGATAGTGATAACCCTTGTTTTCAATTTTTCGATAGTGAATTTTGCCATAATGTTGCACCAGGTGAACAATTAAATGAAGAAGTTATGAATGCTTTTTATCCTAATCAAACTATCTTAGAAAATGATGAGGAAAATGAGGATTTAGATGAAACCCAACCGGATTTAGATGATACACCTACTAGTCCTGTTAATAACCCAACTGATGCCTCGCCCGACCCACCTGTAGAAACCCCTACTTTTAATAGACAACCTCTAAACGCCTGGAAACATCAATAGTTTGGAATTTTTTTACTCAAGTAAGAGAACAAAATAAGGCTAAGTGTAAACTTATGGGAAAATGCTGGCGCATAAATATACTGGAGACCGTAGCTGTACGGGTAGTTTGGCTAGACACATACAAACACACCCTAGAGATAAAGTTAAATATTTACAAATGAAAGCGCAACAAGAGGGGACAAGTGTAGATACTGCGGTTAACCCTAGTACAGGTTCAAATCTAGTTCAACCAGGAATTAACACTGTGACCGGTGGTATTTTATATTACGATCCTAATAAAGATCGTGAAGAATTAGCAAAGATGGTTACCGTTATGTGCTTACCATATACTTTTCCTTCTAACCCTAATTTTGTGCATTATATTAGAAAAGTTTTTAATCCTACTTATAAAGGTTGGCCTCGCGCAACAGTTAAGAGCGATATTTATAAATATAAACATGAATATGAACAATATTTGCGGTATTTATTTACTCATATAACTAATCGGATTTCTATTACTACTGATATTGGTAGAAGTAATAATGACTGTGATTATCTAACTGTTACAAGTCATTGGATAGACGAGGAGTGGATAATGCAAAAACGCATTATTGCGTATAGAATAATTAATTCACGTCACACAGGTAAGTTTATTGCTAACACTGTTGCAGATATTTGTAGATATTTTTGCATTAGAGATAAAATAATGGCAATTTCTATGGATAATGCTTCTAGTAACACTAGTGCTATAGGCATACTTACAACAACACTAAATCCTGCATTTAGTAATTGTTTCCATGTGAGATGTATTTGTCACATTTACCATTTAATCGTCGGTGATGGTATGAGAATTTTAAATTTAGAAATTGAAAAGGTTAGAATGGCTCTTAATTGGCTTTTTTATTCAAACCGTAAAAGTAGACTTAGAGAGTATTTTAAAAAATGTGATGAATTTGGCCTTAGAGAAAGAAAGGTTCCTAAACCTTGTCCAACTAGATGGAATTATATGTACGAAAGTTTAGTAGTTGCATATGAATATAGAAACCCAATTAATGCAACGTTTAATGCTCGTGTTGGTGGTGAGGATGATGATGAAATCCTTACAAATCAAGATTGGACGAATGTCAAAATTCTTATAGATTTTTTAGAACATTTTCAAATTGCTACAAATGCATTTTCTGGACAATATTATCCTACTATTTCAAATTGTTTAGTTTATATTGCAGCACTATGTGATTTGTTTGTTGAATTTTCGGAGGGTGGGAAAATTTATAAACTTGCTATAAATGCAATGAAAGAAAAGTTTAAAAAATATTTTTTCCCTATCCCCCCTATTTATGGTGTTGCTGCAATGTTAAATCCTACAATGAAATTAGGAGGTCCTCACTTTTGGTACTCAAATATTTATAAGGCTTTAGATCTTTCAGTTGAGGAATTTTTTACACTTGCAGAGGCAAAAGCCTCAATTAAAATAAATGCTCAAACAATTTATAATGCTTATCAACTTGCGTTAGATAATGCTAGGCCAAATGTTCCAACCCCCTACTTCGTCTAGTTCACAATCGTCTAAAAGAGCTGCGGGCCTAAAAGCACTTAAATCTTGGACGGAGTTTAGGGGTTCTCAAGGTGATAATTTTGATGAGACTTCACATCTAAATGAGCTTCAAGTTTATTTGTCGCAGGGACTTGAAAAGGAGAATCCAGACGGCACCTTTGATCTTTTGGAATGGTGGAAGGCAAGGGAAAAACATTTTCCGGTTCTTGCAAGGATGGCTCGGGATATTTTATCTATTCAAGCTTCAACAGTTGCATCAGAGAGCGCTTTCAGTCAAGTAAGACTTCAAATAGGTGATCATAGAGCGTCTATGAGGGAGAGCTTGGAAAAATCAGTACTATTCAGAGATTGGATCCGCTCGGAAAGAAGAAACTTTGGACTTGCAGAATCACAACCGGAGATAGACGAAGCTTATGAAGAAATGATAGCGGAACTTGCGGAGGATGCTGCTTCGCCCAGAAGCGGTGATGAACAAGCTTCTTTTCCGCCACCACCAACGGAACCTCCTCCGAACCTTGAAGGATTTATGAGATTTGTTAGAGATACAATGTAGATTATGGTGTAACTTGTACTTTGGCACATCTTCTTTAGTTTTTTTTCCTTTTAATGGTGGTATTAGTACCTTGTTGTGCTCATTCCATTGGGGGGAAGAAGACCAAGAAAGATATGCCATTTTTGGTAATAAAAATTATAAGACATTCCCTTGAATATCTCTTTGCAATATTTTTTTGTCTTTAACTTGCAATTCTTTATAAGCTATAATATATATACATAACACACTATATATACTACAAGAAATTATATAAGGAAATATATATATACATAACATACTATATATACTATAGTATAGTATATATATATACTACATATATATATATATATGTAGTATATATATATATATATATATATATATATATATATATATACTACATATATATATACTATATATACTAACATACTATATATACTACAAAACATTACAAGAAATTATATTTGGAAATATATATACATAACATACTATATATAGTATAGTATACTATATATACTATATACTATATATATATATAGATATATACTAACATACTATATATACTACAAAACATTACAAGATTTTTCAAAAGGAGGGCCCCACCCCCAATGACCATTGCCAACGGTCATATTGCACAAATAGCCTATTTTTTTCTTTTTTTTTTCTTTTTCAATTTACCAAACTAACCTTCTCTAAAACTATAAATACCCCCCTCCCTCTTCTTCATTTCAATACTCAATACTCATTTCTCAATCTAAATTTCTCTCAATCTCTCAATCTCCAATTTTCAAGGCTTCAAGTCTCAATCTCAAATTTCAAGTTAAGTCATGCCTCGTTCGGAAAGAGTGCGCTTATTTGTTTCGCAACACTTTGAAGTGCTTGAAGAAAATGAAGAAGGCCAAATATTAAAGTGCAAGAACTGTGGAAGAGTCTTAAATTTTTGTTCAGGGTGTACCACAGGCATTTTAAGGAGGCATATAAAGTATTGTCTTGAGCGTATTTATCCGGAAATTCGTCTTTAAGATTTTTCGACAATTTGTGTTATTTTAAAATTATTAGACGTATTTATGCTTAATGTTTTACTTTGTTATTAATTTATTATGCATGATAATTTAGTTTTACTATTGTTTTGTTATTTTACTTTTTCTTCAAGCACTTTAATAATTAGGTTTCTATATTATATATACTACATATATTTTTATAGCCATGTATAAGAGCAATTTATATTAGTATATACATATATGGTTTACAATACATTTCCTTAAACAAAAAAAATTTAAAAAAAAATAGCCCAGAAATAAAAAAGCCCGTTAGGCCCGTATGGGCCCGCAAGCCCGGCCCATTTAGCCCAGGACCATGTGGGCTTTGGCCCATCATAGGCTGGTTCCACCCGTTGAGCCCATGAAGCCCGGGACCGCCAGAGCCCGGGACCGCTAAGCCCATGCCCGTTTAGCCTGGCCCATTTAGCCCATTTAGGCCCGGGCCCGGCCCAGAATACAGCCTTACCCTTAGGATTTGGTACTGTGATATTCGAAATGCCTTGTACGTGAGGTGACGAGCGCGCACTTGCGCTGATTGTTGAAAATTGTGTTTTTCATTTAAGTATCTATAATTTCGTATTTTTCTTCACTGTTTACACTACTTCAACCTTGAGCTTACTGTTAGCGTAGGAAAGCATGCCTAAATGACTAAATTGCCTACTTGCTCAAACTGCCTTATCTGAACTCTGTGCAGCATGCTAGGTTAGAATTATCTGTCTATTTTGATATTAAATTTAATTGAGTTGATTATTCTTGTGTTGTTGCTGCGTGTTTACATTGGGACTACGGGCGGTTCCCTGTAGATCCCCCTTGTCTGTTTATTTGGATCTACCGATGTGGTATTCCGGTAGATCCCCCTGCACAGTGATATGGACTACGGGACAGCACCCGGGAGATCCACTGATTATTTACTTTTGGGGCTACAGGACGGGATCCTGGTAGACCCCTTGGTTGTTATCTCTATGTTGAGTTGTATACCTTCTGTGATTATTTGCCTTGGTTGTGGTTGTTGTTTCTCTCATTATCTGCATTTCTTTACTACTGCTCATCTTCCTTATATATTATTGTATATGACCGGTAGGGCCCTGACCTTCCTCGTCACTACTCGATCGAGGTTAGGCTTAGCACTTACTGGGTACTGCTGTGGTGTACTCATGCCCTTTCCTGCATATATTTTTGCGTGTGCAGATCCAGGTACTTCCACTCAGTCTTATTACCCTTGAGGCGAGGCGCTTCTGTAGAGACTTCGAGGTATATCTGCCGCGTCCGCAGATCGAGGAGTTCCTTTTTATTCTCTGTACTAGTATAGCCCTTCTGTATCTTCCTTGTTGATAGACATTGCAGGAGTTAGAGCCTTTTATGTACTCTTAGCTTGTGATTCATGGGGTTCCGGATTTTGGGAGTGTTAGGTTGAGATTCTTGAACTATTATATGCCGGGCGACATCTTAAACACTGTTTTATTTTGTTATCTCGGTTTTTAATTGTTTTCTTTCCGTAGTTTTTTCTTTTCCGCATTTGTTAGGCTTACCTAGTCGTAGGGACTAGGTTCCATCACGACTGTTCACGGAGGGCGAACTTGGGTCGTGAGAAATGTATTTGATAGAAGAAAGCTTGGATATATCTAAAAGGGGGTGTACCAATTAAGTTATCGCCAAACATAATAAGGTTTTCAAGTTTGTCTAAAAGACCAATTTTAGGTGGAATGATACCAAACAGAGGAACACTAGAAATGTTCAAAGATATAACACGCGAATCATTGTTACATGCTACAACTTCTGATTTAGCTCAAAAGATTTATAGAATAACTATTTGGTCTTCATAAGGAACCTACAGAAACTTTCGTGCTTATACTAAATGAATACCTGGAACTTTGTATAAGGGATGCAAGTCCCACCATGCCCTCTTTTAACATTTTCTGCTCACGTCCTACACGGGCTTCCATGACTCCTAAACGAGCTTTCATGACTTCTAGATTTTTCCGCTCCTCTTCAAGTTGCTCTTGCACTTATTTAAGTTTAGATTACACTCTCTCGTTTATGACGTTCTTCTTCCACCTCTTTTTTTGTGCTATCAGTTTCTCTTGAAGACCTTGCATGGATCGCTTATTTGTTAGCTTAAGTCCCGATCCTTGGCCGCGGTAATAGCCTGACTTTTCTCCGACAATTTTCATAAAGGACGCATTAACAATAGGGTCCATATCAGTACCCTCTTCTGTTTCTTGAATTTGCTTTGCAACCAATTCATTCACTTTATCCTACAAACAAGACATACAAGCTTTAGCTTTCAATATTTGTTTCAATAAACTCATATCATATGATTAAAGATTAGAGTTTTGTATATACATTGAATGCAGCAGCGGCATCTTTGACCCAATGACCATTTTTCATGTGAGTTTTCTCCCAAAGTTTCTGAAAGTTTGGCTCTTTTCTGGTGATTGCATCTCTCTTACAAATTAAATCAAATTACGTTGTTGAAGAAAGAATTACTAAATCCATTAAATAAGACATATCTCACCTCTTCAAAGGAGATTGCCTCGAAGGATTTTCTACCGCAAATATGATTAATTCCTTATTTTGCGTTATTTATTTTGTTTCTAGCACTCATTATCTACATTGAATATGAATTAATGATATATCCTATAATTCAAGTATAAAAAGTAAAATAAGAAATAAACAAGACTTTGGATCTGGTCATGAGAATTCAAGTTCCATTTCATAGGTTGCTTTCTTAGTTTTTTTGTAATTTCCCTTGTTGACGTAGATATTTTTCAGAATTCTTTTAGCTAAATAATAGCTTTGCGCATATTTCATTTAATTACCTTGAAAGGATCAGATTGAAAATAGTCCACCCAGAATTTCCATTCAACTTTAGTGACATCTTCTGGTATGTTTTGCAATCGTTCCTCCTTTGTAGCAAATTTCTTGAAATGATCATGGAGCCTACTACGATGATATCAATACAAATAATTAGTTGTATGAAGGATAGTATCCCTAGTGTGTTGTGTGTCTGAAATTTCAAAGGCGTCCTGCACTCAAATCAAAATATTAGAAGTGATAGTTTTGTTACCTAAAACTCTACTAGCAACCAAATAGATTTGTATGTGGAACATATAATAACGGATTTCAAAGCTGGAACCATTAGATTAAAATGTGCCTACTGTTCTTTATACATACTACTACTATAATGGGCAAATGTTACTAAATATGCCATTTGGTTGAATACTACTCATTCAAGAACAAAAAACTATGAACTTAAGATATACAAAGAATACCAGCATATGAGCAGCAATCCTTTCTTTTGCTAGATCAGAAACTTTCTTCCAAGTTTTGACATCATGCTTAGCATTCTGGTCAACTGTAACTGAAAGCTCAGTAACAAAATTATTAGCTCTAGGACCAACTACTACTGTTCGATCGGGTAGAATAATTGTCACGACCCAAACCCCGCATTGGTCGTGATGTTGCCTCTCGTGAAGACAAGGCCAGCCAACTAACCCAACTCGACTCTTTCAAAATAGTTAAACACAAATGAACGGCAAGATACGACTTAATGATATTGATTAACAGATTACAACCCAACACAGCCCTAACCGGGGTGTCACAAGTCACGAGCATCTAGAGGAGTCTCAATACGACTACAAGGCTAGTAATATACAGAATAGAACTTAGAATCAAAGGAAGGAATCCGGTGCCGCGAACGCTGGCGGTGACCTTGCTCAGCTACGATAGCCAAATCTTCAACCAGCTCAAAACCCGCTACCGGGTGAACAAATACCTGCATCTGCACGCAAGGTGCAGGGAGTAAAGTGAGTACTCCAACTCAGTGAGTAATAAAAGTAAATAATTACTGAGCAGCAAGAAATCACGTAAAGCAACCAACATGCTGTATAGAAGCCGGGTACAATTTTTCTGAGAAAACAGTGAAATCTGTGATATCTTTATAAATACCTTGGCTCAGTTCAAATCTCTTTTGAAAATGGTCTTTTCAATAATTACGAAAACGATTTCAAAACAGTTAGTGCTGATAAGCACAGAAAAATCCGCCCCTCGGGCACAATTACCACAGTATAACAGGTAAAAAGACAAGTAAATATGCAAGATGAGCACATCATAGTTCGACCCTCGGGCAATATCTCAAAACAGTTCCGGCCCCTCGGGCATGATTTGTGTTCCTGGTCAGTCATTGTTACCTGACCGGTCAGCCATTGTTACCTGACCAAAACACGTATTACAGTGCCATTGTTACCACTGGTCAGTCATTGTTACCTGACTGGTCAGTAATTGTTACCTGACCAAAACGCGTATAACAGTGCCATTATTACCACTGTCTAAAATTTATCCGCTCTAGATGGGTACCCGCGCTCACTGTGGGGGTGCAGACTCCGAAGGGGCTCCTACAGCCCAAGCGCTATATCATCATAAGGCCTGAAAGCCTGTACGTATCAACATGAGGCTTGAAAGCCTTCTCACAATACACTCGAGGCCTGGAAGCCTCCTCACATATCGCTCGAGGCCTGAAAGCCTCCTCACATATCACTCGAGGCCTGAAAGCCTCCTCACATATCACTCGAGGCCTGAAAGCCTTCTCACATCACTCAACATATCCTCACATATGGCCCTCGGCCTCAATCAGTCCAAAAATAATCTTAAGCCCCTCGGGCATCAGTAAAAAAAACAATAATGCTCAGCTCAAACAATAGTTCAAATATCAGTTAAAACTCAAGGTTGAGTAAAAATATAGCTGAGTTCATGAAACAGTGTAATTCAAATGGATTGAGTTCTAATAATATTTCAAATAGTAAGGAAAACAGTGATGATAGCTCACAAGGAGTTCAAACAGTCGGCAATAAGCCCCAAGTATGGCAATAAGCCCAAGTCATACTGCAAAATAGCAAGTCATAGTGAAATACGCGGTAAAATCAACAACCGGGACGGACCAAGTCACAATCCCCAACGGTGCTCTACCCCACGCTCTCTATCCGGCGTGCAAGTCACCTCAATGTAGCACTATGGGTGCAAATCCGGGGTTTCAAACCCTCAGGATATCATTTACAATCATTACTCACCTCGAACCGGTGAAATCTCTAGCTCGCGACGCCTTTGCCCCTCAAACCGGCCTCCATGCGCGTCGAATCTATCCAACAACAGAGCGAATACATCACAATATGCCAATGGGGCAATACCCAATCGAAAACAATCAAAAAAATAGCAATAATCTCGAAACTAGCAAAACCCGAGCCCTGGGCCCACTTCTCGATAAATCACAAAATTCACATCACCGGATTCCTCGCCTCGCCACGAGTCCATACATATCAAATTTACCAAAATCGGAGTCCAATTGACCCCTCAAATCCCTATTTTAAACTCTCTTAAGTTCAAGCCCTAAACCACCATTTTTGACCTTTGATTCATTGATTATTCAGTCTAAATCCATGTTTTTACACCATAAAATCGTATTCTAAGTCCAAGAATCCATACCTGATTAAAGCCCTCGAAACCCTCTTCAAAATCGCCTCAAAGCTCTCAAGGTTCGGAGTCCAAAATGTTATTCTTTCAAAAGAAATTCGCGAAGAAGATAAATCTCACTTAACTGCCAGCCATTCCGCTTCTGCGGATATATTACCGCTTCTGCGACTTCCGTATATGCGGTCCACGTCCGCTTCTGCGGACTTTTCACTTAAGGCACCCACCACTGCTGCGGTCCCTAATTCGCTTCAGCGGGACCGCCTATGCGGTCAAATCTTCCGCTCCTGCGGACTCAGACAAGGTCCCATACTTCCGCTTCTGCGAGGCCCAGCTCGCTTCTGCGAGACCGCACCTGCGGTGCAATAGCCGCAGGTGCGAAAACACCAGATACCAGCAATATGAAACATGCAACAACTCCAAAAACTCTCCGTTTAACCATCCGAACTCACCCCGAGACCTCAACCAAAAGCACCAATACATCCTAAAACCTCATTCAAACTTGTTCCAATCATCAAAACACATCAAACAACGCCAAAACCACTAAATCACATCGGATTCAAGCCTAAGTTCTTCAAAAACTTCCGAAACACGCATTTGATCAAAAACCCGACCGAAACACCTCCGAATGACCTGAAATTTTGCACACACATCCAAAATCACCTAACGAAGCTACTGCAACTCTCGAAATTTCATTCTGACTCTCGGATCAAAATCTCACCCAACAGCCGGAACTCGCCAAAATACTAACTTCGCCAATTCAAGCCTAATTCTACACCGTACCTCCAAAATCAATTCCGATCACGCTCCTAAGTCACAAATCATCCCCCGAAGCTAACCAAATCACCGAAAATCACATCCGAACCCTCTAACTCATAACTCGACGTCCGGTTGACTTTTCCAATTAAGCCTTCTTAAATGAGATCAAGTGTCTCATTCCTTATCAAAACCAATCCAAATCAACTCTAACACACCACATACCAATAACGAAACATGAAGAAGCATAAAAATAGGGAAAACGGAGTGGTAACACATGAGACGACGGGTCGGGTCGTCACACTACTTGTGACGACCCAAAGGGTCATCACCGTGGTTCTCCCTTTTTCCGCGCTTCCGAGGCCTTGAGAACCTCACTTTTGGTTGCCTCGATTTGCGTGCGCACTCCGGGCGCAAAGCCGGAAAATTTTTATGTTAAAATATATGAATTCTGTGAAAAATTTGGTGAATTATGATATTAATATTGATATAGTTGACTTTGGTCAACATTTTGGGTAAACGAACCCGGACCCGTGATGTGACGGTCCTGGGAGGTCCGTAGAAAAATATGGGACTCGGGCATGTGCCCGGAGTCGAAATCCCAGGTCCAGAACCCCGGTAAAAGAATTTTTCTGATAAATTGTTTTCTGAAATTTATAAGGAAAAATGGAAATGAAAATGAGTTAGAAAATATAGGTATCAGGCTCGTATTTTGGTTCCGACGCCCGGTACAGGTCTTAAATATGCGTTAAGCGCTTCCTGTGAAATTTGGTCGAAATCAAACGTCGATTGACGTGTTTCAGACCTAAATAGCTAAAGTTGAAGGTTTATGAACTTTGAAATGAAAATTATGAGTTTTGGGGATTGATTCTTTGATTTTGATGTTATTTTAGCGATTTGATCGCTCGAGCAAGTTCGTAGGATGATATTGAGTTAGTGTGTGTGTTTGGTTGGGAGCCCCGAGGCCTCGGGAGTATTTCGGAGGTGGTTCGGGGTGTTTTACCCTTAGAAAAGTTAGCAGATTTTTTCCAATTTCTGCACAGGTCTATTGTTCTACGCGAACGCGACCTTGTCCCGCGTTCGTGATGCCTTGTACCCCAGCCTTCTTCGCGTTCGCGTGAAAGGCCACGCGTTCGCATAGCTTCCCTTGCCCCCCCTTCTTCGCGTTCGCATACCAGTCTCGCGAACGCATAGGCCAATATCTGGAACCCCAACTGTCCTTCATCGCGTTCGCGAGCCTCCCTCGCGTTCGCGTATAAGCCTGCCCAGACCCCCAGCATTTTCTTCTACGTGTTCGCCTTCCCCTTCACGCGAACGCGATGCCTGCCCATTTTTCTTCATCGCGAACGCGACCGGGGTGTCACGAACGCGATGAACAATTTTGCCCAGTTATTTTAAAAGCCTAAAACAGTAGCCATTACGGGATTTTGCCATCTTCTTCACACGAACCTCTCTCTCAAATCCTCCATAGACGAAATTCAAGTTCCCTTTCCTCCACAACTCGTTGGGTAAGTAATTAATGAGGAAACGATGTTAGGATTACTTACCCAACGAGTTGTGGAGNAATCTATCCAACAACAGAGCGAATACATCACAATATGCCAATGGGACAATACCCAATCGAAAACAATAAAAAAATATAATAATCTCGAAACTAGCAAAACCCGAGCCCCGGGCCCACTTTTCGATAAATCACAAAATTCACATCACCCGATTCCTCGCCTCGCCACGAGTCCATACATATCAAATTTACCAAAATCGGAGTCCAATTGACCCCTCAAATCCCTATTTTAAACTCTCTTAAGTTCAAGCCCTAAACCACCATTTTTGACCTTTGATTCCTTGATTATTCAGTCTAAATCCATGTTTTTACACCATAAAATCGTATTCTAAGTCCAAGAATCCATACCTGATTAAAGCCCTCGAAACCCTTTTCAAAATCGCCTCAAAGCTCTCAAGGTTCGGAGTCCAAAATGTTGTTCTTTCAAAAAAATTCGCGAAGAAGATAAATCTCACTTAACTGCCAGCCATTCCGCTTCTGCGGATATATTACCACTTCTGCGACTTCCGCATATGCGGTCCACGTCCGCTTCTGCGGACTTTTCACTTAAGGCACCCACCGCTTCTGCGGTCCCTAATTCGCTTCAGCGGGACCGCCTATTCGGTCAAATCTTCCGCTCATGCGGACTCAGACAAGGTCCCAAAATTCCGCTTCTACGAGGCCCAGCTCGCTTCTGCGAGACCGCACCTGCAGTCCAATAGCCGCAGGTGCTAAAACACCAGATACCAGCAATATGAAACATGTAACAACTCCAAAAACTCTCCGTTTAGCCATCCGAACTTACCCCGAGGCCCCCGGGACCTCAACCAAAAGCACCAATACATCCTAAAACCTCATTCAAACTTGTTCCAATCATCAAAACACATCAAACAACGCCAAAACCACTAAATCACATCGGATTCAAGCCTAAGTTCTTCAAAAACTTCCGAAACACGCATTTGATCAAAAACCCGACCGAAACACCTCCGAATGACCTGAAATTTTGCTCACACATCCAAAATCACCTAACGAAGCTACTGCAACTCTTGAAATTTCATTCTGACTCTCGGATCAAAATCTCACCTATCAGCCGGAACTCGCCAAAATACTAACTTCGCCAATTCAAGCCTAATTCTACACCGGACCTCCAAAATCAATTCCGATCACGCTCCTAAGTCACAAATCATCCCCCGAAGCTAACCAAATCAACGAAAATCATATCCGAACCCTCTAACTCATAAGTCAACGTCCGGTTGACTTTTCCAACTTAAGCCTTCTTAAAAGAGACTAAGTGTCTCATTCCTTATCAAAACCAATCCAAATCAACTCTAACACACCACATACCGATAACGAAACATGAAGAAGCATAAAATGCGGGAAATAGAGTGGTAACACATGAGACGACGGGTCGGGTCGTCACATCCTCCCCAACTTAAACAAACGCTCGTCCTCGAGCGTACCCAGAGTTGTACTAGAAGCCAACCATTAGCTGAATGACCTTACCAAGCATATACCCGGGGTGATCGCACGTCACCCTATCTCGCATAGGTCCGATAACACAACATGGCTGAAATCTCACAATTCATCTAGACCATAACCGTAGATCCACATTGCACCTTCTGAAATCATACACAAGATCAGAACCTCACGTCTATGTTCAGAATAACCCGAACTAGCTTTAATAACCCATACCTGCAACCTCAGGTGAAATCATATGATATACCACACAATCCAAACATTCGAAACGATAACTTCTATTCACAGCAGTTGCCTACAAAAACAAAATACCGATAGAAAACCTCTTATTAGCTAAAGTCTTATTCCAACACTTTCATATACTGCGACGATAAATGAAACACGCAGCAAACCGTAACCATTTCTCAGATCAACCATTCATGAAGCCACTTCCCTTTTGACTAATACCATAACAGATTTCCGAGCCAAACCTCGATATTATTCTTCCAACAAGCTGAAATCAAATTTGTTCGTATTCATTAATGACCCTAACGATCACCTCGAATCCAACACACCACTCTGGTGATATGACACCTCAATACAGGCCTAAGCCACAACTTGCATAATACGCGCACCAATAAGAAACGGCCGGAACATACTCAAATCATGAAAAATGACTCAGACGAAGGAGTTGTACCTCAAGCTCATCAGTACCATCACAACACAAGGCTAAGACCCCGTCTCACATCATAGAATAGAACACATGAATCTACCCCGAAAGGTCATATCTCCACGTAGCCTCGCTACAATGCTCGATCCTATCCAAACACTGTTACACATGAAGCACCTCAAGTCACTTTGCTCAAAATCGACAACCACGCACAATTTGATGTCTGAAACCAAAGCAATTCATCACACCCACGGTGAAACAAATGACATACGACACGCAACCCGATAGGTCATAACCAACACTCCATTTACCGAGCAACATCCAGTTACTCTTCCCGCTCGACTTTCACTATGAATCCCCAATAGAACCGCACCACATGTGCCCATATTCAACAAATCATAACGTCTCACAACATAGAATAACAACTTAAGCTAATTACATAGCCACATCAGCCTGCCCACGAACTCATAACCAAGGAGCCTGAAGCTGCTCCCTCCACTACTACAACTCCTGCCGGAGCCGTACGATATGGTGCCCGGCACCAAATCACTATCAAAATCCACAACCTCGCCCGGCGACATACCCGACCACAAGAAATGCATCCGAAAAGTCCCTCAATATCGGAACTGAACCAATGGTAGAAACCTCTGCACTGGCATCCATCACGAAAGCCCAATTGAGAAAAGCAGTCCTCCCCAGCCCTCCACTGGTCTTTGGAATACAAGCCACTCTGCTAGAACATAGTCCGATGCACCTCGCCACTCAACCCGTGGCATTTTTTCGGCATAGCCTATAGCGCAATAGTCTAGAATAACCCAACACTGAGACAGCCAGTCCACACCCCAACATCATATCCAAAATCTAACATACCAAGCAAAGATAGATCCACTCGGGCCTCCAAATCCCAATAGCCGCTAACGGTACCAATACACACGATCCACAACCACTACATAGTCTGTACCTGAAAACTCCCAGTCTCCAACTCCATATAGCACACGAATCACCATACCTGGTCCCGAATTCCGCCGTATGAATACATATCACACCTCAAGTTCCCCAATCACTCCACGAAAGATATTCTAAAATTTCCCCTGTGCCATCAAACGAAATCAGATATCGGCAATTGACCTAACAAGAAAGCGCCACAATACTACCGAAGTGCCATCAACTTAATCACATTGCCCTTTTTCGGAAACATATACCCTCGTCAAATTACTATGGTTAGCAATACCATTTCCTTAGTCATCTGAAGATCATTCACCCTAATCATCTGAAACTGCCCGTGCTGCTTAAGAATTTAATGACTCTCCATTCAGAACTGCACCGTAACCTCACACACACGAATCTCAATCCTCTACAACATACTGCATATACCATACCACCCTAGGATAACATGAGAACTCCATCTCCCTTCCTAGCCATAAACATCTACGTACTCAACTAGTCGAGAACTCCCATCAGTCCCATCTAGAAGAAGAATCATTACACATTCCATGCTTCGCATGCCCATGGAAGATATACACATCTTCAAACCACGGTGAAACCCAACAAGAATTCTCTCCCAATTCCATTTGTACAAGCTAAACCGTCAGGACTGAATCCTGCTATCCAAACCAAGCTAAGCAAGCTGTCAGAACTCAAAAGCTTTGCTGCACAGTACCTGTAAGGGCTCATTACCTCGAACACATACGAAGAATTAATCATATCCTTACCATACCGATTCGGTCTACTATCAATCTATCCCATCTATCTGATTTCCCTTATGATTCATCATCAGCTTGATATTCCCTCTTGCTGTAGCACCACAGTTCCTCAACCCAGGCTCACTACACGAGACCCAAGCACAAGACCACACTGTCTAAGACCCATAAGCCACTGAATACTCTCTCAAATGTTCCCAGAAATACCACATTCCAGAGTACTTTACTTTGAAGAACTTCCTGCGAATCTGAATTCGTTACCATTACTTTCCAGATACCGATACATAGGTTCCCATAATCAACATAAAAATACCACAAGTCTTGACCTTTTCCAATGAAAACACAGTCTCTGCCCATATACACGACCTTAAAACACATGGTTGTTACATGTAGAATCTTGAACACGATAAAACCATTCTCGAGAGTCATTCACTCTTATTCAAACTGCAAATTACCTGACTTAACGAACAGAACCACTCGTACCTTATTGGCACTCCGATACCTCAAAAATGAGATCCTCATCCCAATACAACCAAGCAACTTCCTGCTCTATGCACCGAGCATTCTTTACCAACAACAACTCTAGACATTCCGTGATTCTCATATCCTATGGAACATAATATAACCTTTGTCAAATTTTTTCCTTTTACTCTAGCCATAGCTGGCTCGCCCGCACGCTCCAACTGAAGTCAACATAGCACATGCCCGTGCAATCAGCTAATCAATAGCAACCTCCCCAACTTGGCTCGAAGCCATATATCAGGACACACTCAACAACTCATAACACTTTTACTCTAATGATGCCGCAATATCATAGTGAGATTAAACTCAAATCATCTACTAGTTGTGAAAACACAGATCGTCTAGTACTGTAATCCTCTGCAACCTCGTATTCATCCCCACATCAGTTGAGTCCATTCTCTTAAGCGACCTGAATTTTTCGAATTTCAACACGTACCCTTCAATTACACATGAGATCTTCTAACATACACATAAGGATCATACCACTTAAGAACACTCCGCAGGAGATAACCCACCTGCTTCGCCTCAATTTAGTATTTCAGCATACCTTCCACCATCATATCCATTACACAGTCATTTAGTCTTTCCTGGGTCTGAACTCATACCACCACATGAAATGCACTACACTCCCTAACTAGGAGACACGATAATATTCTTCACACGCCCATACTCGGGCCACACATCAAATCACAATAGGAAACGAACGCTTAACAACTCATCTATTAACCAGCAGACTTCTTCGTCACTACCAAGTCATATAGACACATCTCGCAGTACTAACATACTCATCACATGGATATCCAACCGCCATTCCGGCTAATAGGGACAATACCGAACATGAAGGTTCAAAACACTTGCTCGCACAATCAGCACCTCGGTGCTCAAGCCATAGGCAAAGATCCGGCCTCAAGTCCTCCAGATTGGCCCAACATACTCACGAAGATCATATCTCGCCCCTTGGTCGGGGAATCACAAAACATCGAGGCACATATAATACTGAGCGCTCGTATGCGTATACAGACGTGTGGAAGGAATTTTCAAGAGTTTCTTTTCAAGCTGAATCAAGGACGCACGATAAGAATTCAAAAATGTGAAGTTTTCCTAAAGGTTCTGCAGCCTCTCGAGGATAAATACAGACGTTTCCGTACCGATCCGCAAGACTCTACTAAACATGCTCATGATTCGTGAGACCTAGTAACCTAGGCTCTGATACCAACTTGTCACGACCCAAACCCCGCACTGGTCGTGATGGCGCCTCTCGTGAAGACAAGGCCAGCCAACTAACCCAACTTGACTCTTTCAAAATAGTTAAACACAAATGAACAGCAAGATACGACTTAATGATATTGATTAACAGATTACAACCGAACACAGCCCTAATCGGGGTGTCACAAGTCACGAGCATCTAGAGGAGTCTCAATACGACTACAAGGCCACTAATATACAGAATAGAATTTAGAATCAAAGGAAGGAATCCGGTGCCGCGAACGCTGGTGGTGACCTTGCTCAGCTACGATAGCCAAATCTTCAACCAACTCAAAACCCGCTACCGGGTGAACAAATACCTGCATATGCACGCAAGGTGCAGGGAGTAAAGTGAGTACTCCAACTCAGTGAGTAATAAAAGTAAATAATAACTGAGCAGCAAGAAATCACGTAAAGCAACCAACATGCTGTATAGAAGCCGGGTACAATTTTCTGAGAAAAACAGTGAAATCTGTGATATCTTTATAAATACCTTGGCTCAGTTCAAATCTCTTTTGAAAATGGTCTTTTTAATAATTACGAAAACGATTTCAAAACAGTTAGTGCTGATAAGCACCGAAAAATCCGTCCCTCGGGCACAATTACCACAGTATAACAGGTAAAAAGACAAGTAAATATGCAAGATGAGCACATTAAAGTTCGCCCCTCGGCAATATCTCAAAAACAGTTCCGGCCCCTCAGACATGATTTATGTTCCTGGTCAGTCATTGTTACCTGACCGGTCAGCCATTGTTACCCCAAAACGCGTATTACAGTGCCATTGTTACCACTGGTCAGTCATTGTTACCTGACTGGTCAGTCTTTGTTACCTGACCAGAACGCGTATAACAGTGCAATTGTTACCACTGTCTAAAATTTATCCGCTCTAGATGGGTACCGCGCTCATTGTGGGGGTGCAGACTCCGGAGGGGCTCCTACAGCCCAAGCGCTATATCATCATAAGGCCTGAAAGCCTGTACAAATCAACATGAGGCCTGCAAACCTCCTCACATCACTCAACATATCCTCACATATGGCCCTTGGCCTCAATCAGTCCAAAAATAATCTTAATCCCCTCGGGCATCAGTAAAAGAAACAATAATGCTCAGCTGAAACAATAGTTCAAATATCAGTTAAAACTCAAGGTTGAGTAAAAATATAGCTGAGTTCATGAAACAGTGTCATTCAAATGGACTGAGTTCTAATAATATTTCAAATAGTGAGGAAAACAGTGATGATAGCTCACAAGGAGTTCAAACAGTCGGCAATAAGCCCCAAGTATGGCAATAAGCCCAAGTCATAGTGCAAAACAACAAGTCATAGTGAAATACGCGGTAAAATCAACAACCGGGACGGACCAAGTCACAATCCCCAACGGTGCTCTACCCCACGCTCTCTATCCGGCGTGCAAGTCACCTCAATGTAGCACTATGGGTGCAAATCCGGGGTTTCAAACCCTCAGGATATCATTTACAATCATTACTCACCTCGAACCGGTGAAATCTCTAGCTCGCGACGCCTTTGCCCCTCAAACCGGTCTCCACGCGCGTCGAATCTATCCAACAACAGAGCGAATACATCACAATATGCCAATGGGACAATACCCAATCGAAAACAATAAAAAAATGCAATAATCTCGAAACTAGCAAAACCCGAGCCCCGGGCCCATTTCTCGATAAATCACAAAATTCACATCACCGGATTCCTCGCCTCGCCACGAGTCCATACATATCAAATTTACCAAAATCGGAGTCCAATTGACCCCTCAAATCCCTATTTTAAACTCTCTTAAGTTCAAGCCTTAAACCACCATTTTTCACCTTTGATTCCTTGATTATTCAGTCTAAATCCATGTTTTTACACCATAAAATCGTATTCTAAGTCCAAGAATCCATACCTGATTAAAGCCCTCGAAACCCTTTTCAAAATCGCCTCAAAGCTCTCAAGGTTCGGAGTCCAAAATGTTGTTCTTTCAAAAAAATTCGCGAAGAAGATAAATCTCACTTAACTGCCAGCCATTCCGCTTCTGCGGATATATTACCGCTTCTGCGACTTCCGCATATGCGGTCCACGTCCGCTTCTGCGGACTTTTCACTTAAGGCACCCACCGCTTCTGCGGTCCCTAATTCGCTTCAGCGGGATCGCCTATGCGGTCAAATCTTCCGCTCCTGCGGACTCAGACAAGGTCCCAAAATTCCGCTTCTGCGAGGCCCAGCTCGCTTCTGCAAGACCGCACCTGCGGTCCAATAGCCGCAGGTGCGAAAACACCAAATACCAGCAATATGAAACATGCAACAACCCCAAAAACTCTCCGTTTAGCCATCCGAACTCACCCCGAGGCCCCCGGGACCTCAACCAAAAGCACCAATACATCCTAAAACCTCATTCAAACTTGTTCCAATCATCAAAACACATCAAACAATGCCAAAACCACTAAATCACATCGGATTCAAGCCTAAGTTCTTCAAAAACTTCCGAAACACGCATTTGATCAAAAACCCGACCGAAACACCTCCGAATGACCTGAAATTTTGCACACACATCCAAAATCACCTAACTAAGCTACTGCAACTCTCGAAATTTGATTCTGACTCTCGGATCAAAATCTCACCCATCAGCCAGAACTCGCCAAAATACTAACTTCGCCAAGTCAAGCCTAATTCTACACCGGACCTCCAAAATTAATTCCGATCACGCTCCTAAGTCACAAATCATCCCCCGAAGCTAACCAAATCACCGAAAATCACATCCGAACCCTCTAACTCATAATTCAACGTCCGGTTGACTTTTCCAACTTAAGCCTTCTTAAAAGAGACTAAGTGTCTCATTCCTTATCAAAACCAATCCAAATCTAACTCTAACACACCACATACCGATAATGAAACATGAAAAAGCATAAAATGGGAGAAACGGAGCGGTAACACATGAGACGACGGGTCGGGTCGTCACAATAATCACCTCCAGCTTTCCAGTGGGATTATTTTTGCGTTTCTTTTGGATTGAAAACCCACTAGTCTTCCCCCTTCCCTTTCTCATTTGTCCTTCAGCAATGCATAAGAATATTAAAATAAAAGACTCCAGAAAACTTCAACATCAATTCATCAATGAGAAAAATACTCTATAGAAAAAAAATAGACGTATCGACCTAGGCATGGTATTTTTCATATGAAGTCCTTACAAACTTCAACTTCCAAAGTAATTATAATTTACAAATAATATAAAGATGTGATCTATAATCCACAAATAGATGAAGAACAATTTCTCTTCCTCTACAAAATGAATGTTTATACAATAAATAGCAACTAACAACCTACTGTAAATTCTACTTGGAATGCATGAGGAAATTTAAAAGATTAGTAGTTCAAAAAAGCTTATGATTTAAAGTATATATTATTATCATACTTCACTCAAAGTGACTAAAAATAAATCAATTACTCAAATAATTAAATCCTAATCTTTATAAGAATTTATTACCAAATTTGAAGGCATAAAAAGTCTGTTTCTACTAAGTTATACAAGTATGATATTTCTCAAAGCTACCTTTTACTAAATGAATCAACTCACGTGGTTGTGGGTTTGAAATTACTCCAGAAGATTCAGCACTAGCAGAAACATGCGCATTTGTCATCATGATAGTCTGCAAGACATAATAAAAAGAATTGTACTAGAACTAGTTGAAAGTAGAAGTGAAGGCAGAACATTGCACATATTGTCAATAAGAAAATAATTTATCCAAAAACATAACTATTGATTAAGGTGTATGCCCAAACAAACTATTTAAGTAAAAATAAACAAATACAGTGACTAAATAACGATTGTTAGATATAAAATCATGTATTCTGATATATTTTGACTCAGTATTTGGCATGGGATGAAGCTAAACATTCTAAATATTAAATGAAGTTAAATAGTAACAAACATAATAAAGAAATAAAAAGAGAAGCGGAAAGGAAAGTTAACCATTTGGGCAAGGTGGGGAAATCACATTCATCCTCACAGCCAATCATCATCCTCTTTTTCATCATGTTCATCCTCAGATAAATATTCTTCATCTGTTGAGTCATCACTATCTTCATGATCCGATTCATCTACAACTTCTAAGTCTATTTCTTCCGCATTATTGAGAGAAGGTGCTTCAACACGCAATCCATCAATATCTTCTCTTTGTATTCTAATCATATCAGTGTCTGATTCTACTTGAAGATTTTGCTCTTTCCTTTCAACTAGGTTAGTTAATTGATAAGGTTCTGTTTCATCATCTTGTTCGGGTAGATCATACAAGTTTCGCGGTCTTACCCTGACCACTGCATTCCAATTCTCATTTTGATCATGTTTAACATAACACACAGATTGAGCTTGTGATCCTCGAATAAATGGATCGTTTGTGTAATGAAGTCGTGTCACATCCACACATATGAATCATATTCATCCTTTTGGTAACCTCTACTTTGACTTCAACCATGCAGCGGAACTTCAAACCAGTCACATTAGAATAATATCACTGAATTTTTGTCCAAATATTGGATTTCTAATATTCTTCTTATATTTCCATAATAATCAGTATTTTCCTGTATATTCATCACTCTTTACAACTACACCACTATTTTCAGTTTTTAGAAATTTCTCAGATGCCATTGTTCGAAACCTAAAACCATTCCAAACATATCCATTATGGCATTCAACTCGTAAATCTGGACCTCTTGCCAAAGCTAGCAATTGATCAGTAATTCGACTGTCCCCGTTATCTTTTAATTGTAGGACGTATTAATTACAAATTAACAAATATTAGTACTACTTAAAAATAAAATTTATGAATTGTCCTAAATAAATATCAACCAACATTGAATTATATAAGTTACCCTTTTTTGAAACCATAAAGAAAATTCCTCCTTGTGCCTCTTGGCAACATTTCTATTATTCTCCTTTGTTAATATTTATAAATGTTCCCTATAGATGGTGAAAATTAAAATAAAATGAAAAAACCTTACAAGATAGTCATTGAAAGATTACATAAGAAGAAAAGAATGTAAACTAAGTGAAATACTTTTTACTTTAAAAGGGCCAATTTTTGCACAATTTTGGATGATGTAAAAATGTGCTTGCTTGATTTCAAGATTATTCAATTTTGTCCGATCACCCCCTCCAAATGGCTTGCCATGACAGTTGAATACAGATAAACCATTAGGATCCATGTTGGAAGAATTAGAATTCCTATCCGGGCAATTTCCCTTTGTCGCCATATCAGCCAAATATTTGGAATAGAATGCCATGCATTCCTCTGCAAGATAGCCCTCAGCAATTGACCCTTCTGGGCGAGCCATGTTGCATACATAACCTTTTAATGTGCGCAACATTCTGTTAAGTAAAGATATATTAGTTTCGAGCAAATTTCAACTAAAAGAAAAATTTAAAGTTGTAAAAATCTAACCTCTCGATGAAATACATCCATCGAAATTGAACAGGACCACCCTCCTTTGCCTCCTTTGCTAAATGGATTTCCAAATGAACCATGACATCAAAGAAGAATGGTAGGAATATACGTTCTAGTTTGCAAACTGTCACCCATATACTTTTATCTATTTTATCTAACTTATCCATATGCAACTCTTTAGCGCATAAATCACTAAAGAATAATGACAATTCAATTAACGGATCATATGCATCCTTTGGCAAAATCCTTTTGATGATAAGTGGAAAGATACGCTTGAAAAGAACATGGTGATCGTGACATTTGAGTCCAAAAAGTCTAGCTTCCTTAACATTGACACAACGACTAATGCTAGAAGCATAAGCATCAGAAAATTTGACATCTTTGATGAGTTGATAGAATTTAATCTTCTCAGTTTTGGACATTGTATAACTAGCAGGAGGAAGTATGTACTTATCCCCATTTTTTATTGGATGAAGACGCTTTTTGATTCTCATTTCTTGTATGTCCAATCGAGATTTTAATGTGTACTTTGTTTTTCCGTCAATATCCAACAACATTCCTATCACGCTTTCACTAATATTTTTTTAATATGCATTACATCCAAATTATGTCTCAACAATACAGTCCTCCAATATGGGAGTTCAAAGAATATACTTTTCTTTTTTCAGTTGTCATGTCTTTCTGTATCTCATTTTCTTTTTCTTGTGTTGTCGCCCATGGATCCTTGAAAGGATGTATTTAGTTGTGCAAGCACATCATCTCCACTCAATGCTTGTGGTGCAGGTCTTTCTTCCCTTGTGTTATCAGAAGAACTTTTGGTCCGACGATAAGGATGATTTATTTCCAAGAACCTACGATGACCCATATAGCAATGCTTTCGACCATATTTCGAGTAAATGGAGAAAGTATTTACATGACAAACTGGACAAGCAAATTTACCTTTTGTGCTCCAATCGGACAACATGGCATATGCTGGAAAGTCATTAATTGTCCACAACAAAGAACACAATTGAAAATTTTGTTGCTTAAAAACATCATAAGTCTCAATTTCATCCTCCCATAACTTTTTTTAAATCATCAACCAAAGGTTGGAGATACGCATCTATATCCCTACCAGGGCTTTTTTGGCCAGGAATAAGCAAGGATAACAAAATATTAGACTGTTTCATGCATAGCCATGAGGGAAGATTATACGGAATCAAAAATACTGGCCACATACTATAGGCATTACTCATGGAACCAAAAGGATTAAAACCATCCGAAGCAAGTCCAAGTCTTACATTACGTGGGTCTGATGCCAAATCCAAATGCTTCTCATCAAAAGTTTTCCATGTAAGTGAGTCAGCTGGATGCCTTAATACTCCATCATCAACTCGCTTATTTTTATGCCACTTCATATCTTCTGCGGTTCGTTTAGTCATAAACAATCGTTGTAATCTTGGGATCAAAGGAAAGTATCTAAGAATTTTTCTAGGAATTCCTTTCTTTCTCTTATTCAATTTACTTGAAGCAACCTCATTGTCATCTTCTCCTCCTTTCCATACTATCCATCTTTTCTCACCACATTTAGGACATTGCTCAAGATCCGCATATTCCTTTCTATATAAGATGCAATTATTAACACAAGCATCTATTTTCACATAATCTAGACCCAAATCTTTAATAATCTTTTGAACTTCATAAATAGAATTAGGAAGGGAAAGGCATCACTTAATAGTTTTAACAAAGAGTCTAATGAAGTATTACTCCAACCATGCAAGCACTTCATTTGAAAAAGGCGCATTACAAAAGAGAGCTTCGAGAACTTTTCACAATCTGGATATAACTTCTGCTCTGCATCCTTTAACAACCGATAAAAACTCTTAGCTTCTGCATTAGGTTCTTCGTATCTAGACTCAACCGACTCATCAGACGGATCATGAGTTATATTACCTATAGGAACACCGTGATAGATGTCATGCAACATCTCGAAAGTGACAGCATCATCATTTCCTAAATCTGAATTTTCACTAGAATTTATTTCATCATCTGAGGATGAATCCGACTCACCATGATGAATCCACCTATTATATGTTGGATCTATACCCTACCTAAGTAAATCTATTTTCACTTCTTCCCGTGTTTACCTACGCACATGGTTACAGTTAGTGCATGGACATTGAATTCTTAAACCAACATTAGGATTTGAAAATGCAAAGTTTAAAAATTGTTCCATGCCATTCAAGTATTCTGGTAATGCCATATTCCTAAGAAGTATCCAACTTTTATCCATCATATAATAACCTACAAAAATATAAAATATTAACTGTCCCACAATTTTTTTGCTGTCAATTTAGCAAAAAAATAAATAAAGAAAAGGTCAGAGAAAGACTCTATACTAAAATACAGTAAAAATAACAGCATATAAATTGAACGAACAGTGATACAAGCGAAGGAACTCACTATAGATAAATAGTAATCAGCAAGACTCACCAGACGTTGTAGACGAGAAATAATGAAGAAAAGAATAGACCAGAACCAATTGCTCAGAGCTGTAGAATAATAAAGGAGAAAACCTTGCTAGAATGGTAACTGAAATAGGCTAAGGATTAAGGAAAATATAATTAAAAAGAAAAAACTAGTTTGCCGCTTTTCTTTGGGCGGAAAGTTGAAAAATACTAAGCTAAATCTTAGGCCACTAACCAAACCTGTTCAGAAAATAAAGGCGTGAACAGAACTTGTTGAGACAATTAAGGGTTATACCAAATATAAATTATTTCTAATTTATTGTATTTTAAAACTAGTATGTTTTCAAATAAAATATGGCAGCAAAAACTTACCCAAAGCAACTAAAATAGTGGGCTAAAAATCCGGAAAAAGTGATTAACAAGAGAAAATTTTACCGCGTTTGATTTTGGCGGAAAACTGGAAAAAATTTGCTAAGTTTTAGGCCACAACCCACCTATTTTGTAGGCAAAAATAAAGTGTATTGCCAACAATACAAATTTATTGTTGCCAATATCAAAGGAAAATCTCATTAATTTATTTTAAGCCATATTTACATCTGCAACTAATGAGGAAATCAGAGAACTAAATTTCAGCTGCTATTCCAGAAAAATTGATGAAAAACGTACCTTTTTGCAGCGAGCGGGGTCAATGTTTATATCGAAGCTCCTTTTCTTTCAATTTTTGCCAAAATCTTCCGCTAGTTCTCTTCAAAAATTTCAAATTCATGGCTAATGAATTAGCTGGATTCGTCTTTGACAAAAAAGAATTTTGAAAGAGTAATGGCGTCATCGAATCGCAGAATGTTGGGGAGTAGTCTTTGAAGTAGAGAGCAATTGACATTACAATTACAAAAGGAAACAGAGAGCAATTTGACAACGGTGTCAAAGATATGATTCTTGGTAGCTCCGTCAGTGTAGATGGCCAAAATGAAAGGACAATGCTATTACAGGTAGCAAATTAAAATGTGAAGGAATTGGATAAAGCCAAGTACACAGTATAATTGACATTGCTTTTGGTACAACTCTTCAATGTAGTGGTTGGTAACAATGAATCAAACGTTGCTAAAAGTCCTATGATAATAGCAACAATTTTTTCAAGTTGTTGTCACTTATCACAATAAGCCAACAACATTGTGATTGTCGCAAAAAGTTGTTGCCAATTTTTTAATTTAAAATTAATTATCTAAATAATAGAATATAGCAACAATATCATAATATTTGCTAACAAGAAAAAGTTTGTGTTTAAAAATGATATGATTTAGCAACAACTTTGTGAGGTTGTTGCTATTTGTTCATTTTGCCAACAACACTATAGTTGTTGCTAAAAAATTATTGCAAATTCCATACTTTCTTGTAGTGCTACCAACGAAGAAAGATAAATAAGAAACAGAAGGACAAAAAGGACGATACAAAGGTCAAAATTATTAAGGTCAAAGCAAGGTGACTCACCGGCCGTAGGCCTACGCACAAACCTCTCATTAAATTGCGACCACTCGCGAATAACCATCGTGTGAGGCAAAATCTGACTCACCCAATCGCGAATGTCAACGAGTGGCGAAGGAGGATCCCTCTCGGCTGCAAAAAAATAAGGAGAACGATCAGATCGCCAAAAATAAATAACGAAGTCATTTGGGAGAAAAACACTTACGAGCAAAGTTCTACTCCTCGGGGAATCCGCTAGGGTTCGATACCACGTACTCTGTCTTCACGTAAAAGAAATTGGCCCAAAAATGGCGATTAGTTTTATCGTCCATCTTCACCACCAATCAATTGGTTCCGTGATGGCGCATGTGAATCATCGTGACCCTATGAAAACTTGGGGCGAATGGCGGAGAGAAATACCACGCTTGGCCAGCTCCGCGTACTTGATAAGCATAAGGAAAAAGTTGTATATGTACGGAGAGAGCTGAGCCAGGCACACACCGTAAAAACGGCAAAAAACCTCCACCAAGGAAGGAAGAGGAAGTGTATGACCGACAATGAACGAGTACGCGTTAAATGTGCAGTACCCTGGGCGATGTACTTGTACTACATCACTACCAGCAGGGATAAGTTCAACGTAGGCCGGGATTCGCCACTTAGACCTAAATGCAGCAATCGCCGTCGCATCCATCTCAGAAACGATGGGTTCAGGTTCACCCTCAGGTGGGTTCTTGAAGTCTTCCTAGCCTTCCCCGAACGTGGAATTATCTCATCCACGGTGGGGAAATTCTCGTCTTCTACCATGGCTTCTCCTTCTTCATGAGGAGGGATGTCCACAGCCAATGTTACAGGATCAGAAGAAGCACTAGCCATTTTTCTTATTATATGCGAAAATGAAATGCAAAAGTGAAAAAGATGACAATGGCAGAAAACGCTAAAGGGAGAAAGAAAACACAGACGCAGGAAATTTAAAGAAGGCAAAACTTGGGTTTCAAAAGCTCTAGAAATGCAACAGCTCAAATGAGAAATAACCATCCCTATTTATAAGAATATGGGCACCCTGATCGAGAAATCCCAAACGCCGCCTCATTAATTTCGAAACGGAAGAGGCGCGGGAAACGGCGTAACGTTTTGGGAACATGCGCCATAATGACGCATGATAAAATGATGTCATTTCGAACTGATGTAACGGTCAAGTGTGGCTCTTGATGTGCCACGCCATCACCTCACCACAAAAGGGTTACTCCTCGGCCAACGTGCTCAGATTTTTCAAAATTGCAACTGGGGAAGTTCGCCCACCGAGCTTGTCCAAAAACAACCTCGATGGGCGAAGGCACTAACTGTATGAGTCAAAATATGATCAAGGGGACCTCCTGAAATAAGGCAATCGAGAATCAGTTAGGCCGAGGTCGTGTTTAAGAAGCAACACTGGCGAGCCGAGCAGCTAATGTCGAGGTCGAGTACTCAGATCGGCCAAAACGGCTAGTTTAGCAATAAGATATTTTAAAGGAATATTCTGTGTATTTGTACTTTTAGTAGGTAAGGGATATGTCCCATATAAGTAGGAATAGAGAGAGAAAGAAGAGGCATGTAATTTTTTATCTTGATAAGCTCTCTCTATCGACTCTCAAAACATTATCTTTACACAAGATTCGATTTGCTGTTTATTCCAAGCTTTCCCAAAACAGATTCGATAAAGTATTTGATATTCCCACGTTAAGTTAAGTTACATCATTGTCAGAGGGAGAATCATCAACCTTGTTATACATTTGGGTGAATTATTCCCTCTATTTACAGTTATTGCTATTTATCATATTTATTGCTTGTCCTTATCCCCTCATTCATTCATAACAATATCATTAAACATCCTTTTAGCATTTAATAGCTTTAAATGCGATTTCTGGACTATTACTATCCATCAATCTTGGATCTAAGATTTGTTATATTTAACTAGAATTTAACCATTATTATTTATTTAATTAGTTTAACAAAAATGTTTAACACTTTTTGGTCAAATAATTTTGGCGCCGTTGTGGGGATTTTCTAGTTAAAAATTTTAGTTTTTTCTAGATCTAAAAAAAACGAAAAACGCACAAAATTTTGCAAGATCTCGTATCTCGTTGCTTGCACAAATTTGACATGGCAGGCAATGGAGAGGAAAAGAGAAATGCGATAGCCGATCTCACCGCCAATCTCCTCAACACCATCATCGAAATAGAGGAAACGGAGGGTGTGGATATAAGACCAAACACCTCTCCCAGGCGAAACAACTCGCCTTTACCTCCCAATCACGACCTCGCACGAAAAGGGCGCCTCTACATCCACGACAGAAGAAGAACCACCGGCAGTGAAAAAATTACTTGAGGCATGGTTGACAAATACGCTAACCGGTTTCCTCGACAAGCCTGCTCGGAGGTCGAATAGGGAAGAAACAAGAGTTGGTGTCGCATCAGCACGAAAAGGATGAATGCACAATATTGTTCATCCACGTTAGAGAGCTATGACTTTCCAGTTAGACTTCTCAACTGGGCCTATCAGTGGTTTCAACCACACGTCAGCCTGGCCTGATTTCTTCAAAAGGTTACCATCTGCAGGAATCTCAATGGTAACTTGTTTAGTTGCCCTACTTCCACTAGAAGAACCAATTTCAGCACGGGAAGTTACGGTAGTAGGAACGGATGAAGAAGTCAAAATAGCTACGGGCGGAGCAGTAGCGACAACAGTAGGCACATGCAACTGAGGTTCCATTGGAGTAGACACAGGAAAAGAGGCAAGAGGTGCTTCCATAGAAATAAAGCCAAGGTTTTCATCATCAAGTCCACGAGAAAAAAGGTGTTCAGTAGAGTCACGGGGTGCTGGAGGCGTCTCTTCATCAGAACTTACTAAAATTGCACTTTCAGGCTCGAACATAGAAACAGGACGAAGAGGAGGAGTAGCTTCTTCATCTGAAATGACCCATCTTCTAGCCCGTGGCTTACGAACCAAAGAGCCTTCATCCCTCTCCTCTTCATCTTCGAAATCCTGTGGCCTATTAGCTTTTCTTTTTGATGAAGAACTCAAGATTATTTCCTGAGCTTTTGCTAGAGAGAGCCTTGAAGCAGTAATTGATTCAGCACTCACACCCCGGATGGGAAACCCTAATAAAGACAAGGGTTAACAAGTTCGAAGATAAGAACAAAAATAGAGAAGAGAGTGAAAGAGAAAGTTACTGTGAGTCTTAACTTTCCATCCAAATCTGTTTGAAAGGTATTTTCAGGACCTTACTTCCATAGGAGCAACTATTAATAATTTTTCTACCCAACCACGGAAATCAGGAATCTCCTCAACGGTTCCCATGGTTGCTGAAAAAGAAAAGTAAAACAATTACGAGAAGTACAAGCTCTTCACAAAAAAGAGGTGAAATAAAGATTGAAAGAAAAAACTTACGTGCAAAGTTCCACTTCTCAGGGAAGGGCATGTTTTCTTCACCTACTAACCCACTTGTGGGAGCGGCAACGAATCGGGCGTACCAGCCAAGATTTTTATCATCCTCGGGCTAACCAAAACTCTCTTGCTTCTTGTCACAAGAGTAAAAACCCCGTGACGGAATAATTTGGGAGAGTAAAGATGAATCAGATGGTAAATGTGAAGGGTAACTAGGCTAGATTTGCCAAATACCTAAGGTACGCCACAGCCCTCCATACGATAGGGCCAATCTGTCCTAAACACACATCAAAGAAACGGCAAAATCCAATGATAATTGGGTCAATAGGAGGCCTAAAACCTAATGTGAAGGGATATATATACACAAAAGAAAACCAACTTTAAAGGAAGTGATCCTTTGATTCTCATTACGAACCAGAATTGGGAAGTCAAATTTCCAATGGCAGTCTCTACGCATAACAGAAATCAAACCTTCAGTAATCTGGGAAGGGTAAACATAAGCACAATCATGAGAAGTCATAGAAGTGACTTGATTCCTAATCGATTGCCTATCAGAATAGAAAGAAAGTTCAGTAGGGGTGATCTCATCAACACAAGGTTCACGAATTGGTTCACTAGAATCTCTATTTCTAACAGAAGATCCATGTGAAAAGAGGCCCTAATTCTAGAAGATGATGGGGGAGTAGAACTAGGTTGAGAAGAAGAGCCACGTACAGAAACTGACCCTAAACTACGCAACTTACCACCTCTCCTACTTCTAGTAGGAGCAGAAGAAGGGGAAGTTCGTCTACAATGAGGACTTTTCGAGGATCTGGATTTGAAGAATACATAGTTGTATGAAGAAGTAGAACGTAATGAAGAACAGGATGTGGATAAAGAACACTGAAGAAATTTTTTTCGTGAAAGTAAAGACAAAGGATGTATTTATATGCAGAAGCAACCGTCATGCAAAAAAGGTAATGATGGAAATGTCATCATGAAAACTGTCACTTCGTGATCGATGCAGCCGTAAAAAAGTCCTAGAATCCGCTGAAGAGTTGCAGAGCCAATCGATGACCACCACATGTCACGTGCACTAAATGGAAGTAACATGCGACGCGTCAGTCCAGAAGAAGGTATAATGGTATGTGAGAAACGACGGCAAAAATTTCCACTTTAAATGAGATCCACTTCCCAGATATTCAATTGCTGAATAATTGGCAAGTGGGGGTACTATCTGTATTGGGGAAAATAAATATTACACGTGGAATTAATTATGTGGCTGACATGGCGAGACACGTGGATCATTAGAAAAGTGACAGATGGAAAAGAGTACTTAAAAAGACGTGAGTCTTAATAGGTACGAGCGAAACGTCTCAAAGACGAGAAGAAACAGTTGCTCGAGTCTCTTTAGTAATTTGAAGAAACACTGGTGGAATGAACCAAGACAAGAAAAATGACATATTCATTGGTCTACAATTAATGAGCATGAATGATTACAAACGTTACAGAATCTTCACGAAACAGTTACGATTACCAATTATAATGTTCCATTAATGTTATTATTGCTCATAATGACTTGGTCATAAAGGGGAAAAGACGTTGTACTTAGAGATGACTATATAGGAATAGAAATGTCATTTGTATAGAGACGTTCTGATTATTATTGGAATACAATTATTTTACTTTTGCTTTATACTGATTACTTTGCTATTTCATATTCTAATTGCAAAAATATTCCTTTTCTTGATTATCAATAACCCGAATACTTCTAAAAATAGGTTTTGACCGAAATTACTATTTTTGGTTAAACAATTATGACATTTCCTATACCTTTCAAATATACAAAGACTGAACAACTAACTCATTGCGTACGGCATCTTCAGCAGTAGCTTCTTGACTGTAGCATAAATTAAATTACTTATAGAATATTGGCCTAACTATGGGTTAAAAATTTTACTGATTATTGACCAGTGCAGCTAACTAGAAGCTGTGTGCTCTGCATCATTTGGCATTTCACCTAAGAAAAAGAGTAAGATATCTGGCTCTTGAGTATCTATATCGTGTATACAATATAGTGAATTTATCTTTATCATTTTAATATTGCTTATAATTTGCACTAGACTAATGTTGTATTCTGGTTTTTTTTTGTTCCACTGAAGTTAAGAATAAATTGTATGTTACCAACTAGAGTGTTCAAATCCAACTGTAAAATCGCACCAAACTAAAAAGTTAAACCAACCGATTAAAATCCCGATTAAATTTGTTTGATTTGGTTTGGTATTGAGTAAGATAATCCGAACCAAACCGATATGTAAATATATAATTTTTATATATACATTTAAGACTTTATATAGAATTTTCTTTAAAAAATATGTAAAAATATTTGGGATCCTCTCATGGAATGTACTATTTAATTGAACTATGAAGTGCTTTTATTTTTATTTACTTTAAATAATAGATTTTATCACTTTTTTTATCAAATGTTATTGAAATGCATTGATCATCTCTTTGTTATTCCATATTCATATATCAAGATTTCTTATATCTTTTTCGAATTTGATATGGTATTTCGATAATTTAAAATTAAATAGAACATATCATTTTTAGGTATCATATAGGTTTTTATGTTTAATTATTAAATTCGGTTAATTTTAAAAGCGTATATCAACGAAAAATTATTGTTAGACGACTAAGAAAATAACTATCATGGGTTACTAAAATATTTTCCTATAATAATATTCTAATAGATCATATGTTTGTCCATTTTTTTCAACTTTAACTAAATTTATATTCACTTATCAAAAATTTTATCTACAACTTTAACAAAGTAAGATTGAAATAATATTCATGAAACAAAAAAATAAAAAAATACAAAAAATCCAATAAAATCGAACCAATCCAAATCGATATAGTTGGTTTAGTTTGTTTTGATATAAACCGAAATAACTTAATCCATGTACATCCCTATCAACTATGTTAATAATTTGCAACCACTAACATGTAATCCACAATCGGAGGCTTACAGCGGCTGAACGTGGCTACTGTTCTATCTAGGGGTGTCGATGGTTTGGTTCGATCGGTTATTTTATAAAATTTATACCATACCAATTTTTTAGTTTTTTTATTATGTATAATCAAAATTAGACTTTTTGAAATCGTCCCAATTATGTCGGTTTCACTTCGGTATTCCTCGGAATCCGAAAAGAAAACAGAGACAGAATGGAATCACTTTGTACGGTTCGGTTAATTTTCGGTATTTTTCTAAATGTCATGTAAAATTCACCAGTAAAAATAGAATGCAATAACATACGTTCTTTTATAGGACTTAGCAAAACTCTCTAGACATTTTTAGTGTTTGAAGGATAATGAATTAAAAAATATGAAAGATCGCTAGAGTATAGATACATAACTATTCGACAGCAACGTAAAAGAAACCTAGTAAAAGCAAAGAAAATATAAATCACACGAGTGGAAAGGTATTAACCAAGTTGGGACTCAAGAATAAAGTCTATATTAAATATTCAAAAAGATAAATTCAAATTATATGAAAGGAAACATATTCAAAACATTGTAGTTTGCTACTTATAGTCGCTAGAATACTTTGTGTCTTGCTAATAAAGATACTTTAAATAGCTTAGTTTAAGTATAAGTAGCATAATAGGTTTTAGGAATTAATATTTTGAGTTTAATTACTTATTGGCTTGTAACAGTTTCATAATTCCAAGGCCCAATGAAAAATTTAATGCTTTATTAGTTTTAAACTTACTATATAAATATATTTTTCACATGTAAAATTTATTCGGTACGGTTCGGTATTTTTTCGGTTTATTTTTATAAAACAAAAAACCTACCCTAGTTATCGGTACGATTATAGATTTATAAAAAAAGCCTACAGTTTCTTCAAAAAAAACCTAAAAATCGGTTCGGTGCGGTACGGATCGGTTGGTTTAGTCGGTTTTCAAATATGCATTGACCCGCCTAGTTCTATCCTAGTAATATAATTAGCTATATTAAGCATGAACAAAACCCAAAAAAATATGAACCAAAACTTAAAATTAGCCAACAAATGCAACATCCAAAAGGGGAAAATGATTGACTATTTTATATTTCAAATTGATACAAAGATTTTTTATAATTTATATTTTCTTGTTTTTATAGCATTCTTGACAGTGAACCCATGCCTTGTTAGTTGTTACCTTAAACACAGCCACACAACTTATTCTCTCCAACACTTCCAAAACAGACGCTTTGATGTTTTTCCTCTTCTTCTCTTTATTTTTTATTTAATAGAGATTTGGTTTTCAGTGACTTGTTTTCTGTTATTTTTCCATATGGCAGTACGAAAAGTTTGATATTATAAGACCATACCTCTTTTTCCGTTTTTTATCACAAAACGAGACACCAACGATAGACCATACCTCTTTTTTCCTTTGACTAGTTCCTTTTCTCTTAGGAAATGTTTGAAGTTCTATAAATTGAAGATCCGTCCTTCTTATTCAGCAGCATCCATAATATAGTCATATGGGGTTTGAAAGTCGTGCTTAGGGGGAGAATTTTACGGGACAAGTGTTAGTGTGTCACTTGTGTTTGCCTCTTCGTGAGGTTGTTCTCTCGATATTTTGTACTCTTTTATTATAGTGGATTGCTCATCTCCGCCGTGGATGTAGGTCAGTTGACCGGCCACGTTATATGTTTGTGTCTCTTTTAGTAGATTTCTCTCACATTTTCGGACTTATCGTCGTTCAAGGTTTGCTTTACTAGCTTTCGCATGACACTAGCTTTTTTCGATTATAACGACCTGACGGGTCGTTTTGAGCCCTAGCGTGCCGTTCAGCAGTTTGAGGCCATGAGCAGCTCCATTTCAGGTATTACGACTTGCACGCGTGGTCGGAATTGAATTTCGGGAAGTTCGGGGGTGATTCGGAAGGAGAATTTTCATTTCGGAAGCTTTAAGTTGAAAGAACCAACTAGGATTGGATTTTTGGGTAAACGGCCTCGAAACTGGGATTCGAAGGCTCCAGCAGGTTCGTATGATAATTTCGGACTTGGGCGTATGTCCGGATCGGGTTTTGGATGACCCGGGAGCGTTTTGGCGCCTATTGTGGAAGTTAGCATTTTGGAGGAAATTTCATAAGTTTGGGTTGAAGTGCATTTCAGTGTTATTGATGTCCGTTTGGGATTCCGAGTCTGGGAGTAGCTCCGTATGGTGATTCTGGAGTTCGGAGCGCGATCGAAAGTGAATTCCGATGCCCGTGGGTCATTTTGGGGTCATTTGGCTAAAGATAGAAATTTGAAGGTTTTTGAGAAGTTTGACCGGAGGTAGACTTTTTGATATCGGGGTCGGAATCCGATTCCGAAAGTTGGTGTAGGTCCGTGATGTCGAATATGACTTGTGTGCAAAATTTGAAGTCAATCGGACGTGATTTGATAGGTTTAATCATCGGAAGTAGAAGTTTGAAATTCTAAAGTTCATAAAGCTTGGATTGGAGGTCGATTCGTGGTTTTAGCATTGTTTGATATGATTTGAGACCTCGAGCAAGTCCGTAATGTGTTTTGGGACTGGTTGGTATGATTGGTTGAGGTCCCGGGGGCCTCGGGTGGATTCCGGGTGGTTAATGGATCGAAAATGGAATTTTTGGAAGGCTGGAGTTGCTGGTTGCTGGTATAACCGCACCTGCGAGAAGTGGGCCGCAGGTGCGGAGCCGCAAATACGGTTTGGATCAGAAGTGAAGGGACCGCAGATGCGGTCAAGAAGCCGCAGAAGCGGGACCGCACCTGCGGCGGTCGAGTCGCAGAAGCGGAAGGGAGGGCCTGGTGAGAGAACTGCAGGAGCGATAGAAGTGCGAGGTGCGGAACCGCAGAAGCGGTCAAGGGACCGCAGGTGCGGAAGTGCTGGAGGCAGAATGGTTCTTTTAAAATCCGGGGGTTTGGTCATTTTCCCCCATTTTTCATTGGGTGTGGACGATTTTGGAGAGCTTCAAGTGGGGTTTTTCCACCATCAACGACAAGGTAAGCTAATCCCATCCATCTTGAGTTAAATATATCGAATATGTATGGATTTTAGCATGTAAATTGGTAGAAATTTGGGGGTTTGAGGAAAACCTAGAAAATTGATATTTTTGGAATTTGACCATGATTTTGGGTATGAAATTGAAAGTAAATTATATATTTGAGTTCGTGGAGTTATGGGTAAGCTTAATCTTCGAAATTTTTTGGAATCCGGGCACATGGGCCAGAGGGCGATTTTGTCAACTTTTCGATGGGGGTTAGGAATTGTTATAAATTGGGTTGTAATGAGTAATTGAGCATATATTAATGGATTTGCATAATTATTGTCTAGTTTGGAGTGTTGGGCATCAATTTGAGTCTTCGGAAGGGCGTGGAAGGCCGGTTATGGATCTTCGGAGCGAGGTGAGTCTCCTTTCCAACCTTGTAAGAGGGAATTGTCCCCATAGGTGAAATAATTGGTTATGTGATCCTATTTGTGGGGGCTACGCACGCACGAGGTGACGAGAGTCCGTGCATAGCTGCTAATATGTGTAAGTCCGGGTGGTCTAGGACCCAAAAAGCATGCTATGCTTGGAATATCTGTGATCTTATTGATAATTGAATTTCTTAAATCCTATCGAATTAGTAAATGAATTTCTAAGAGGATTAAAATATATTTTCTTAAATCATTAAAAGAGAATTGGCCTTTATCTGGATAAATGTTCCCCGATAAATTCTTAATTTGTTGTTTGAGCATGTATTTCTATGTGTACCTCCGTCGCATGAATGATTCGCGAGCAGGGTGATTGTTTAGTTAAATTTGACCGCGTCGCATGTATGATTCGCGAGCGGGGTAATAGATGCATCTATGGTTCGTGCCGCTCGACCCTCGGCAATGCACATTTACATTTATGTTGGATCGGGTTGTACGACCTCGGCATAAGTTGCGCATGCTTGTATTGCTTGCCTTGAGATTTATTGATATTGCTATCTGCTCTCCCAACTTGAGATAATTGTTAATTAATGGATTATGAATCCAGAGACTTTAAATTAAAAGGAACTTTCACCTGTTTAGTGACTCATTTGAATCTACTGTTGTTCTTAATAAATCCGTGAGTCATCGCATTAATACTATTATTACTGGACCTTTAGTAAGTGTCGAAGTTGCCATCTCGTCTCTACTTCTTCGAGATTAGGCGGGATACTTACTGAGTACACGTTGTTTTCGTACTCATACTACACTTGCTGTGCATTTTGTTGCACAGGTACAGGTACTTCTACTGGCCTATTGGGCGTAGCGGCACGGGCTACCCTGAGCTGTATTTCCTCGAGGCAACCAGCAGCTAGTATAGTCTCTCTCAGAATTTTATTTACTTTCTGTCCAATTTGTGTTCCGGACAGCTGTTGTACTTTATTCAATTTCTTAGAAATTGCTCATGCACTTGTGACACCGGGTTCTGGGATGGTTATAAAGTATTTTGTATCAACTGCTTGTCATTTAATTTTATTTGAGACGATTATATTTTTAATTGATAAATTTGAAGGAAAATCATAGATTTCAAGAGTATTAAAACGAGAACTTAATTAAGTATTTGGTTGGCTTGCCTGACAGTGGTGTCCGGCGCCATCACGACCCTTAGTGGATTTTGGGTCGCGACAACATGGTATCAGAGCACTAGGTTCCCGTAGGTCTCACGAGTCATGAGCAAGTCTAGTAGAGTCTCGTGGATCGATACAGAGACGTCTGTACTTATCTTCGGGAGGCTGCAGGACTGTTAGGAGTACTTCCCTTCTTGATTTCCTCATCGTGCGACTTGAGTCCTTGAGGCCTATGCCCTTGTTTCCTTCCTACTCAATCTTACGCGACGCGAACTGCTTGTTATAAATCGAGAATTGAAGAATTGTAATGGTACTACAGATGTGGTGTGGGATGTTTCTTCCGGTATAGTTGGGTGAGCTATTGTCGTCGCCTTGCGGAAGGATTTTTCTATCGTTTCGGCTCGATAATTGTGCTTCTAAGAGCTTGGAGGCTATGCACAGGTTGCTATGATGCTCGCGATTGGTTATCGCACAGTATTGACTTGAGGGTAGGAGACTTGCCTGTGTGTTGGGGCGGTGAATGGGTTGAAAGGAGATCTACTCAGTGCACGATTCAGAAATATGATATTTCACTTCCGGTGGAGGAAAAGCAATTGGCCTATGAATGTCCAGATTTGGGGTGATGGAGTAACGAGACTTGGTAATTTCGAGCGTGGTGGAATTTTTATCTGCGATGTAGTGTCGTCGTCCTCGATTGTATGTGTTAAGTTCGCCGTTGTTATGGTCTTCTGCAATTCGCCCTTGGGGTATGATATTGTGAAATAATATTGGAGAAACGACTGTTGGATATCGCGGTGTGCGGTGGTTCAGGATTGAATCGGTGTTTCTAATATCGACGGCTCGAGAAAGATGATCTCCGGAAAGGTTTAAAGTTAGTAGGGATTTGTGGGTTCAAGTGCTACGAAGATAGATCTTATTAAGGCGACAACTGAGCAGCAAAGGATGAGGAATGACATGTGGGGAGTGTCAGGCGGTGGTTAAAATTTCTAGAAGGCCAGGTATAAGAAGCAAAGGTCGAGTGGTCAATTAAAGGGGTGAGTTCCGCCAAAGTGGGAGAGTGGCGGAGTTGCATATGGGCTTTGTGTTAGGATGACTACGCACCTTAAGCAGAGTTTGGAGTGATTTGAGAATTTTAGTGATTGGTGATTTGGGCCTACGAATTTATTTGATGTATGGGCTATTATGCGGCAGGAGATTTGATCTGACGGAAAGGAGCTGCTTGAAATGAGGAAGGATACAACCTAACTTTGAATTGGAAGGATGTTGCCGCGCACTTAATTAATTACTACTACAAAAAAGACCTTTAGCGCCAATACAAAAAACGGCTTTAGCGGCAATAACAATAGCCGCTAAATCTTTTACCAGCCATTACGGTTTTGCCGCTGATGTTGGGGTCGGTAAAGCCATTAGCGGCTTTTCTCGCAAAAGCTGGTAAAGGGTATGGTTTATCCGCTAAAAATTATTACCTTTAATGGCAATTGTTTGCGGCAATTATAATGGCTACTAAATCCGATCCAAAACGGCCAACTATACCTCTTTAGCATCTATTTTTCTAGCCGCTAAATTCAAACTAATTGCCGCTAAAGGTTCGCATCTCTAACGGTAATTGTTTGCGGCAATTATAGTGGCTACTAAATCCAATTCAAACAGCTAATTATACTTCTTTACCATCCATTTGTATAGCCGCTAACTTCAAAATAATAGCCGCTAAAGGTTTGCATCTCTAACGGCAATTGTTTGTGGCAATTATATTGGCTACTAAATCCAATCCAAACGGCTAATTATACTTCTTTACCATCCATTTTTATAGCCGCTAAATTCAAAATGATTGTCGCTAAAAGTTCGCATCTTTAATGGCAATTATTCTATTGCAATTAAAAAGGCAATACTATCCCTTCTTAAANGCAGCGAGGGGTTCCCTTCAGTCCCCTTCTCCAGTACCAGGCAGTTGCTACGAGTGCGGTGAGTTTGGCCATATGAAGAGGGATTGTCCTCGGTGTCGTGGTGGTCGGTTTTAGCAGAGGGATCAGCCTTCGTCTTCTACTCCATCTACTTCAGCACCCTCCCAGTCAGGTAGGGGTGGGGACCAGGCAGCCAGGGGCCGCCCCAGGGGTGGAGGCCGATCTGGCGGTGGCCAGGCTCGATTCTATGCTCTCCCAGACAGGAGGGACGCCATTGCATCAGATGCTGTTATCACAGGTATTATCTCAGTCTGCCACAGGGATGCCTCTGTCCTGTTTGATCCCGGTTCTACCTATTCCTATGTGTCTTCATATTTTGCTCATCACCTGGGTACGACCCGTGGGTGTCTTGCTTTACCTATGCATGTATATACCCCGGTGGGTGATACTATTATTATAGACCATGTGTATCGGTCTTGTCTAGTGACTATTGGGGGTCTGGAGACCCGAGTTGATTTGTTGCTGTTGAGCATGGTAGATTTTGATGTTATTCTGGGTATGGATAGGCTATCTCTGTGCCATGCTATTCTGGACTGTCATGCCAAGACAGTCACATTGGCCATACCGGGTATTCCGAGGATTAAGTAGCGTGGCATGACTGACTATGTTCCTAGCAGGGTGATTTCTTTCCTAAAGGCCCAACGGATGGTTGGGAAAGGTTGTCTATCGTACTTGGCTTTCGTGAGAGATGTCGGAGCTGAGACTCCTAGTCTTGATTATGTGCCCGTTGTGAGGGACTTCCCTGATGTGTTTCCAGCAGACCTGTCGGGCATGCCGCCAGACAGGGACATTGATTTTGGTATTGATCTGGTGCCGGGCACTCAGCCCATTTCTATTCCTCCGTACCGCATGGCACCAGCAGAGTTGAAAGAACTAAAGGATCAGCTTCAGGAGCTCCTAAATAAGGGGTTCATTCGTCCGAGTGTGTCACCGTGGGGTGCATCGGTCTTGTTTGTGAAGAAAAAGGATGGCACAATGAGAATGTGCATTGACTACAGGCAATTGAACAAGGTGACAGTGAAGAACAAGTATCCCCTGCCCCGTATTGATGATTTGTTTGACCAGCTCCAGGGGGCAAGGGTATTCTCCAAGATTGACCTCCGTTCAGGCTATAACCAGCTGAAGATTAGGGATTCAGATATTATGAAGACTGCTTTCCGGACGAGATATGGGCACTATGAGTTTCTGGTTATGTCCTTTGGGTTGACTAATGCCCCAGCAGCATTCATGCACTTGATGAACAGTGTATTTCGGCCGTATCTGAATTCATTTGTGATTGTTTTTATTGATGACATCCTGGTTCGCGTAGCCAGGAGGAGCACGCACATCATTTGAGAGTGGTATTACAAAGATTGAGGGAGGAGAAGCTTTATGCAAAGTTCTCCAAGTGTGAGTTCTGGCTTGGTTCTGTGGCTTTCCTTGGGCATGTGGTGTCCAGTGATGGTATTCAGGTTGATCCAAAGAAGATAGAGGCGGTACAGAGTTGGCCTAGACCGTCCTCAGCCACAGAGATTCGGAGTTTCCTCGGTTTGGCGGGTTATTATCGTCGGTTCGTCCAGGGTTTTTCATCTATTGCTTCGCCCTTGACCAAGTTGACGCAGAAGGGTGCACCATTTGTATGGTCGGACGAGTACGAGGAGAGCTTTCAGAAGCTCAAGACATCTTTGACCACAGCTCCAGTGTTGGTTCTGCCATCAGCTTCAGGTTCTTACACAGTGTATTGTGATGCCTCGAGAGTTGGGATCGGATGTGTGTTGATGCAGGAGGGTAGAGTTATTGCATATGCTTCTCGTCAGTTGAAGCCTCATGAGAAGAACTACCCTGTTCATGACTTAGAGTTGGCTGCTATAGTTCATGCTTTGAAGATTTGGAGGCACTACTTATATGGCGTATCTTGTGAGGTATATACGGATCCTCGCAGCCTTCAGCATTTGTTTAAACAGAAGGATCTTCATTTGAGGCAGCGGAGGTGGCTTGAGTTACTCAAGGATTATGATATTACCATTTTGTATCACCCAGGGAAGGCCAATGTGGTGGCCGATGCTTTGAGCCGGAAGGAGGTCAGTATGGGTAGTTTGGCATACATTCTAGTTAGGGAGAGGCCCTTTGCAGTTGATGTCCAGGCTTTGGCCAATCGGATGGTGAGGTTAGATATTTCGAAGCCTAGTCGGGTGTTGGCTTGTATGGTTTCTCGGTCTTCCTTGTATGACCGCATTAGAGAGTGCCAGTATGATGACCGGCATTTGCTTGTCCTTAAGGACAGGGTCCAGCATGGTGATGTTAGAGATGTGTCTATTGGTGACGATGGCGTGTTGAGGATGCAGGTCCCGATTTGCGTGCCCAATGTGGATGGGCTTCAGGAGCTGATATTAAAGAAGGCCCACAGCTCGCGGTATTCCATTCATCCGGGTGCCGCGAAGATGTATCAGGATTTGAGGCAGCACTACTGGTGGAGGAGAATGAAGAAAGATATTGTGAGTTATGTAGCTCGGTGTCTCAACTGTCAGCAGGTCAAATATGAGCATTAGAGGCCCGGTGGTGTACTTCAGCGGATGGATATTCTGGAGTGGAAATGGGAGAGGATTACTATGGATTTTGTGAGTGGTCTCCCTCGTACCTCGAGGAAGTTTGATTCGATTTGGGTGATTGTGGATCGGCTGACCAAGTCTGCGCACTTCATTCCGGTGTGTACTACCTATTCTTCGGAGCGGCTGGCAGGGATTTTCATCCGGGAGATTGTACGGCTGCATGGGGTCCCAGTTTCTATCATCTCAGACAGGGGTACTCAGTTCACTTCCCAGTTTTGGAGGACTTTTCAGCGGGAGTTGGGTACACAGGTGGAGTTAAGCACAACGTTTCATCCTCAGACGGACGGGCAGTCCGAGCGTACTATCCAGATATTGGAGGACATGTTGCGTGCCTGTGTTATTGATTTTGGAGGTTCTTGGGCTGAGTTCTTGCCACTTGCAGAGTTTGCTTACAACAACAGTTATCAATCCAGTATCCAGATGGCACCGTATGAGGCCTTATATGGGAGACGGTGTAGATCTCCGGTTGGTTGGTTTGAGCCCGGCGAGGCTAGACTATTGGGGACAGAGTTGGTCCAGGATGCCTTAGAGAAGGTGAAAGTGATCCAGGAGAGACTTCGCACAGCTCAGTCGCGTCAGAAGAGTTATGCGGACCGGAAGGTTCGAGATGTATCTTATATGGTGGGCGAGAAGGCCTTGTTGAAGGTTTCGCCCATGAAGGGCGTTATGAGGTTTGGGAAGAAAGGGAAGCTGAGTCGGCGGTTCATTGGGCCTTTTGAGGTACTTAGGAGGATTGGGGAGGTGGCCTATATGCTTGCTTTGCCACCCAGCTTGTCGGGGGTTCATCCGGTATTCCATGTTTCTATGCTTCGGAAGTATGTTGGGGACCCGTCTCATGTGTTAGACTTCAGCACGGTTCAGTTGGATGATGATTTGACCTATGATGTGGGGCCAGTGGCTATTTGGGGTTGTCAGGTTCGAAAGTTGAGATCAAAGGATATAGCTTCGGTGAAGGTGCAGTGGATAGGTCGGTCCATGGAGGAGGCTACCTGGGAGACCGAGCAGGAGATGCGGAGCAGACATCCTCACCTATTTGAGACTTAAGGTATGTTTCTTGACCCGCTCGAGGACGAGCGTTTGTTTAAGTTGGGGAGGATGTGACGACCCGACCCGTCGTCTCATGTGTTACCGCCCCGTTTTCCCCATTTATTGCTTCTTCATGTTTCGTTATCGGCATTTGGTGAGTTATAGTTGAATTGGTTTGGTTTTGGTGGAGAATGAGACATTTAGTCTCCTTAAGGAAGGCTTGTGTTGGAAAGGTCAACTGGATGTTGACTTATGAGTTAGAGGGATCGGATTGGAGTTCCGGTGATTCGGGTAGCTTCGGGAGGTGATTTTTGACTTAGGAGTGCGATCGGAATTGATTTTGGAGGTCCGGTGCAGAATTAGGCTTGAATTGGCGAAGTTAGTATTTTGGCGAATTCCGGTTGATAGGTGTGATTTTGATCCGAGGGTTGGAATAGAATTCCGAGAGTTGCAGTAGTTCCGTTAGGTGATTTTGGATGTGTGTGCAAAATTTCAGGTCATTCAGAGGTGTTTTGATTGGGTTCTTGATCGAATGCGTAATTCGGAAGTTTTTAAGAAACTTAGGCTTGAATCCGATGTGATTTAATGGTTTTAGCGTTGTTAGATGTGTTTTGAGGATTGGAACAAGTTTGAATGAGGTGTTAGGATGTGTTGGTGTTTTTGGTTGAGGTCCCGGGGGCCTTGGGGTGAATTCGAGTGGTTAAACGAGAGTTTTTGGATGTTGCTTCAGGTCTGAGATTTCTGTCATCTGGTATTTCCGCTTCTGCGGAAATGGACCGCAGAAGCGGTTCCGCAGAAGCGGTTTCGCAGAAGCGGGTGGAAAAGCGCAGAAGCGATCTTGTGTTGAATTGATGAGTTCCGCATAAGTGGACCCCTTTTCGCATCAGCGGGTCCGCAGGTGCGAGTGAATAACCGCAGAAGCGGTCTTGGGTAATCCGCAGAAGGGAAGAATATGTCGCAAAGGCGGAAGTGGTAGGTTAAGTGAGAAACCGCATAAGCGGGGAAATGGCCGCAGAAGCGGTCCCGCATATGCGGAAGCGGGACCGCATAAGCGTAAATCGCTGTAGGCAGAAGGGGTTTTATAATATCATATTTCATCCGCGAGCTTGGGGTATTTTCCACCATTGTTGAGCGACCTTGAGAGCTTTAGGAGAGGATTTTTGAGAGTTTCGACTGGGAATCGATTGGAGGTAAGTCCCTTGGCCTAATTATTCGAGTTTATGGTAGATTTAACATGAAAATTAGTGGAAATTCATCAAAAAGGGGGTAAGTTAGGGCTTGAGAAATTATAAGTTAAAAATGGAATTTGGAAGGTCAAATGGACTCCGATTTTGATAAATTTGATATGCATGGACTCGTGGCGAGACGAGGAATCCGATAATGTGAATTTTATAATTTTTCGAGAAGTGGGCCCGAGGCTCGGGTTTTGCCAACTTCGTGATTTTCGATGTTTTTTGAGTCTTTTCGATTGGGTTATATCCCCTTAGACTATTGTAATGTATTCCTTGTGGTCTTGATCAGATTTGACGCGCGAGGAGGTCAATTCGAGAGGAAAAGGCATAGCGAGCTAGACTTTGGGCCGGCTTGAGGTGAGTAATGGGTGTAAATGATGTACTGAGGGTTTGAGACCCCGGAATTTCACATCGTACCGCTATAATGAGGCGAGGCACGCGCTCTATGACGAGTGCGGGGCTGTTGGTTATTGGGGATTGTGACTTGGTCCGTCCCGGTGATGTTTTACTGTGTTTTTTCTACTAGAACTTGTTGGAAATCATCGTTATTTGGATTTGACTATTGTATTTGGGCTTCGTGCCGGTTATTTGGATCCTTCAGGGATTGATTTCACTGATTTGCATACTTTGCACATTGTTTAACCTCATTCCAAGGTTTTAAGTACTATTTTTGCAAACTCAGCCCCTTTTTCTAAACTTGAAAATTCAAATGATATTTTAAATGATATTTTGGGCTGTGGATTACTGATTTAAAAGTGCCCAAGGGGCTTATTGTGATTTCTGGATTTATGGATGGCTCGGGCTGCACGCCGCAGCAGTACTATGTGATACTGAGGCCGAGGGCCTGGTTGGTGCCACGAGATGGCTTATTTGCGCTTGGGCTGTAGGAGCCCCTCCGGAGTCTGTACACACCCCCAGTGAGCATCGTTGACGTAAAATATATGGTTGGCTCGGACTGCACGCCGCAGTGGGTACCTGAATGTACCGGTAATTGCATTGCATTGCATTATTGCATCATTCCTTACCTGTTACCTGTCATGGCTATTTCTGTACTATTACTTTATTGACTTGCCGGTTTCACTGTTAAAGGTTTGGTACTGCCCGTTATAGTTGCCTTGTGTTTTTTTTTGTGATTTCTTATCTTCAGTTATTATTTATGCTTATTACTCACTGAGTCGGAGTACTCACTTTACTCCCTGCACCTTGTGTGCAGAATTAGGTGCATCACAGTCTGAGGGAGGACCTGTCTAGCTGAGCAGCATTTCACCGGGAGCATCGAGGTAGCTGCATGGCGTTCGCAGCCTTGATCCTTCCCTCCTATCCCTATCTTTCATTATTCCGTTTCTTAGACAGTCTTGTTATAGGATGACACTCTGTATTAGAGGCTCGTAATTGTGGCACCGGATCCTGTTTTGGGTTATGTTCTAGTATTTTTATTGGTTTTCAGTATACTACTCCGTGCTCATAGTAGTTTGATAAGAAGGTTTAGTAATTTAGTATCTGTGCTCGAATTCCTGAATTATCATAAGTTGAGATTTGTTGTTGAATAGTCGGGCTTGCTTAACAATGTGTTGGGTGCCATCACGACCGGAATTTGGGTCGTGACAACATGAAAGGAAGATCTTAACTCGAAAGCTAAATGTTCACTGCCAGATATCTCATCACTCCATTGAGATAGGCAGATTCAGAAGGAGAAGAACATAAGAACATTTGGGAAAATTTGGAAATCGTATGAGCAGACCAATTGTGCAGTGTCCGAGCACTCTTAAACCATTCAGCTAAGTCATGCAACTGAAGCAACTATACAAGAACCAAATCATGGTGCTCTTTGAACCAGAAATGCAGAATGCTGTACGTAAAAGTATTCAGCAAAGTTTTCAGCAAATCGTAGAAGATACAAAGAGATAATCTGCATAGTAGATAGAAGCAATGAGCTTTCAGCGAGGAAGAAGTAGTTGAGCATCCTAATCTGTTGGAGATTGGCAAACAGATAATCAAGAAATGTGGAGCATCCTACTAGGATCATCTGGTTCCTAGTAGTACTCATATTGACTTCAAGTTACACAGCAAGTCTTACATCAATGTTAACAGTTGAAAACCTTCAGCCAACTGTTACAGATATAAAAGAACTTCAGAAGAACAAGGAGTATGTGGGATACCAACAGGGTTCTTTTGTTAAAGAACTTCTAATAAAGAATAACTTTGATGAGGACAGGCTAAAATAATATAACTCCTCAGCGGAATGTATTGATTTACTCTCTAAAGGAAGTGCAAAGGGTGGTATTGCTGCTGCGTTATTCCTTATGTGAAATTTTTGGAGGGGAAGCAAGAATAGGCACTTGTCTAAAAACCACCCAATCCTAAGATACACAATAGCAATGCATCTCATGCCAATTGATACAGTCAGATGAACCAAATTTAAGTAATTTCACATCACCAACAGGTCAATTCAACTCAACTTGGGAATAGTCATAAAAGAAGCAACTGAAGAAAACTACTAAGAGTAGTAACGAGACTGAGAGAAAGTCACATAGAGGTACGACTAGGAAAGATAGTTAGAAGGAAAAGGAACTAATATTGGTTAACAATCGAACCCCAACCATCCCAGGAATGAAGCGGCAGAACCTGGTAAAGGGATCCAATGCGGCGGCTTAAAAATGGACTACTCAAGTAAATATAAGGTCAAGCCAAGGTTGAAAGCAAAATTAAAGGCCAGAAGGCTACTTCTGCGCTCTAGATGCTTCCTATCCACCATATACTGGTAATAAAAAGCATTCAAAAGTCTCATACTCCAGCGTCCCGGATGAAGGACAACAACCTATACGCTGCACATTATTGCAGCTGTTAATTTCTAATTCACTTTTTTCATTTTTTGATAAGAAAATTCACCTTTTCCATATGTTTACTTTTCCAGTGCATCAAACTTCTTTCCTTTTTATTTTCACTTTTTATCCATAATTACCCAATAACTAGTTCTATCTGTAAAAACAAAATAACCTACCATTTTAAAACCAAAATTTGAGTTAACCACAGTGGCATCCACCTTAAGTACTAGAATGATCTCCATTTGTTCAATTGCCACCTGAGAGTGAGCTCATTTTAACATACTTATTATTCCCCCTTTCTTCTTATGAGAAGTAATAAAAATGTAACCTGGAACATTGTGAAAACGAACTAAGACAAACAAGGCAAGACACTTTTCTAGTTTCAGTTTCATTTTATCAGTCGTGAAGGCCTGTAACAATACAGTATGCTAATACTGCACTTCATGACAGTGCCAGGCATGTTACAGGCCAGTAACCAGATGGAAAACAAGAGAAGATACACAGATTATTAACTTAGCAACATTCATCGCTCCCCAACACCTTCCTGAAGCAAAAAAAGCAACTTACAATTAGTCTTGGCAAGTCCAATCGATTTGTTTCGTTAATCAGAATCATTGCGATCCTAAGTACAATTACTTGGTACTCATTCCATTGGAGGGGAAGCAAGAATAGGCACAAGCATGGAAGCATGGATGACAAAAAAGAGACTAGGGACTAGATTTTCTACTGATACCTTTAGCTTCAGAAGGTCTGTTCTCATTGTAAACCACCCTAGTACTCTCTTTATCAAGATAAAAACCTAGTAAACTAAGGAGCCATACAACAACTTGAAAGATATGAGTAGAAACTACCCAGTTTTCCTCAATAAAAGAACTTCAGATGGAGGTTCATCTACAGGATGGGGTCAAAGTAATTTGTGGAAGGGCGGAAAGGAGGATGCCGTTGGAAATCAAGATTCCTGGAGCAGCAAAAGTAACTGGAATTCTGGCAGTGGTTTTGGTGGCAACGACCAGCAATCTGATTCTTATGGTGACCGGGTAAGAGGTGGTAGTTGGAGGGGAGGCCGTGGTGGATCAGATTGAGGTGGATACGAAGGTAGGGGTGGTTCAGATCGTGGTGGTTTTGGAGGAAGGGGAGGTTTTCGAGGTAGAGGGGACAGGGGAGGTTTTAGAGGTAAAGGATCGGATGGGGGAGGATTTCGTGCTAGAGGGCGTGGAAGGAAGTCTAACAAGGGCAGTTGGAGTCAAGGTAACAATGACATAGGGAGCTGGAATACTGCTGATAGTAGAGGTAATGCTAATGATGCTGAGGGATGGAAGTCTAACAAGGGCAGGCAGTTAATGAGAAACGCTTGCCAAATTGTACATTCTTGGAGGATCCAATACGGGTACGACAACATTTTTGGAGAGTCCGGACAGTTGAGTGTTAAGTCTGAAGGCTTAGGTGCAACTAATATAGTGTTAATATGTAGTAACAAGTTTGGCAAATATACAAAATTGGGTGATTCATGTTCACCCAAGCAGAGCAGCAACACCTGATGCAACATCAAAAGAAAGAAATATAGCCATTGAAATTGCTGCCCTGTCAACACATACAACTAAGACATGAGCGAGACATGGCCACTGATTTCAATAGCATAGCCAGTGGTTTTAGAAAATGATGGAAATAAGAATAAAGGGTCTTTAATTAGCTGTTACTATCTGTGCTTTATCAAATGCTACATATTAGTAACATATGTTGTCCGGACTCTCCAAAAGTATTGTTAGGGAATTGACTCCTCCACTGTTCTATGTACAAAATGCATGTGACATGAATTATAAGCCCAAATACAACAACAATTTAATAAAAATCGAAGGAGGAAAACTCAAACAGTAGCGACGAAGGACAAAGATGAGTAGTACCATGAGAAGGTTGAGCATTTTCAGCAATACTGGGCATTCTTGATGTTTGTGGTACTCGTTCATGTCCACTATTGGCGTCGGGGATCTAATAAATATTAACATGTTAAAGAACAATACTTTTATATGACTAGAATTTCAATTAAAATATCTAAAGTTTATTAAATGGAGTTACCTGTTCACCCAAGGTGCCATTGCTGCTTTGAGGCATAGATGCATTAGGAGCATATTTGCGCATTAATTGTCTCATTTGGAGTAATTCTGATTGCATACTCTCCTGATTTTGTTTCATAATATTCATTTCATCATTTTGTTTCTCCTTTAACTCGATTATCTATTGTTCTAACCTTCGTATAACCTCATTAGAAGAATCATCTGCAGCAATATTTCCTAAGAAAGACCTACTACCCCATAGAACAGAAGGAGTTGGACCAAGCTCTAAACCACGAACATACCCACTTTTTTCATTTCCCAACACCTGGGAATACACATCGCCTTCCCAAGCAACACTACGAGGAGGTTGCTCAGTAGATCTCTCACTATTGCTCATCTTTTCATTTATCATTTCCTGACCATAGAATACACAATAAATCCACTTTGGAATTCATAAATAGGAAAAAATGCACATTGTTTGACAGAGTCATGAAACCAAAAAAATAAAGAAAGAATAAATCTTACGATTGTCTTGACAGAATCATCATCCAGTGGCCTACCATCCTTACGTTTTTTATGAGTTAATAGGAAAATTTCTGCTCGTGTAGGCTCTATCCCGTTTACAACCTAATACAATAAAAATGATATCATATATGTTTGCATGACAAAAAAATGGTTAAAATATTATAGTTTGTAGTATTCACAGGTTTACCTGCTCATTCATCAATGTGGCAATACTTTTTGATCCTCCTGTGTGAGGCATCGTTTGCTTGGCCCTATTGTTTCTATTTGCTAGGGTACGTCTCTGTCATTGAAATATTAAAATGATATCTTATAAACTTTAAACAAAAATTGAGCATACCTAAAATCAAAACGCTGTGAAAATGAGCAGACTAGGAGAACTTTCAAGGTTGATACCTTAACTTTATCGGAAAGCCAATACGAGACAAGACCACTCCATTGATCCCTCGGTATACGACTTAGTCTATTTTTTAGTAAAGCGTCTTTAGTCTTATATTTTTGCGCATACTCACCCTTCAAACTGCACTTGTAATCTTTCCATTTTTTTCCTAGTGACTTTTAAGACCCACGCCTCTCCACGTTTTGGGATAGAGAAGTTCTTCTAAAAAAATAAAAGCCAATATTTATAAGATAACATCATGTATAAAAGATAGAGCATGTTCACAAAAAAATAAAATATAATAATAATAATAATAATAATAATAATAATAATAATAATAATAATAATAATAATAATAATAATAACAACAACAACAACAACAAATATTCCATACCCTCGCAAAATCCACCAATTTCTTCTTTTCTTCGTTGTCAAAATTTCTCCAATCATCTATATGTAGAGGCGTTAGTTCTGGAGTTCTGGCAATAATTCCTAGAAAGCTAGCAAGCTTTCGACCCTCTTTCCCAATAGCTTGGCTACGATTATTAAAGGGCACATCAATTGTCTTCCCCGGCGGAAGTTTCCAAATCTCTTTTAGTAAAGTAGGCCCACGAACCTTTTTTGCTTCTGAATTGCCTAGAATGAAAAAGAGAACAGAACGGTAGGTAGTACAATAGCTATTAAGTGGAGAGTCCACCCAGAGTTATATGTGGAAAAGGAGAATGCCAATCAAGCTGCAAGTGGTAAGAGTCAAGTCAATGCTAATGTGCAGCCTTTGATGATATTATCCAGTGGTAAAATTGTTGGCAATCCAGTTGTTAATGCCAAGGAACAATGGAAGGAAGTAAGGGACAATAGAGTTAGTAATGGGGTAAATTCAGAACAAAACAAAACTGGCAAAGAAATAGTGCCTATTCAGCAGAGTGGCGATCAACAAGGTAATGGAGGTAACAAGCAGGTAGTTCCAGCAGGGTAGAAATCAGGAGAAGACAGGAATGGTAAAAAGCAGATAGTTCCAGCAGGAGGTGAGGCAAACAAGCAGGTACAGGTGGCTAACAAATTTGCTGTCCTAGAAGTTGTGGATGAGGAAGATGAGCCTAATAATCAGTTGGCACTGGTAGAAGCAGTTAATACTCCTACAAATCCAGTCAATGGGAATCAAGGTGAAAATCAGCAACAACCAAAGGCTACTACACCTAATACAGGAACTCTGAATCTTGCAGCTCCAGCTTTCAATTTAAATTTATCTGGGATTGGTTCTTCTAATGTTCGAGTGAATTCATCTCCTAAAAGCAAGAGCAAGGAAGTACCTAAGACTAAGGAGTCCACAGCACAATGGGTGGAAAGAACTTTCAATGCAAATACAGGTGGTGGAATAGTTGGCATTAACACTTCATGTCAGGACATTCCTTCACAAGATACCATGGTGGATAAGGAATTGGATAAAGCTCCTGAAACCCAGCCTGATGGAACAACAAGTTACTAGTCATGATGGACCTAATCATGGGGAATCAGTTGGAAGATGAGGTGAGTCTGTAGATGCAGGAGGAACTATGGAAGGTACAGTATCTAAGCAGGTGCCAGAAGAAACAAATAATAGTCATGATCAGGCTCAGATGATTAATACACCACTGGAAGTATCACAATTGAAGATTCTAAAGAGAGGAGATGATCAGGCTGTAATATCCAAATTTCATGATGCAGACAAGGTGGCTACTTTAGGAGATATTGATGCAAGGGAACCAGATGATGAGAATCACATTGCAGGAAAAGATATGGACCAGGAATCAACCACCCAGAATTTCATAAGTGTTGCAAGGCAGGGAGAATGAACTGAAATTCTGTTATGAATGCTACAGTACAAAATGAAAGCCATTGTACAACTGTGGAAATGATAACACAGCCCAAGTAAGGTGCCAAGCAATTGATAACACACAAAACAGCAGGAGGTCACACGAACAGCAGCTACATCACAGTATAGGCAAGCAGAATCTATCCAGAAGTTTGGTCCCTATCCAAGCTGAATGGAACTTTTGACAATCAAAAATGGGGAACATGACTGTAATGTGGAGCTATAATTTAATGTATATTTGTAATGTAACATCACAAGAATGGATCCAATCATTGGAAACAGCAGATGACAGCTTCAAGACACACGAATTTCAGCACTTCAAAATCAATAAAACCTCCAAAGGTCAAAGAAAGCACCAAGTAAATCAAATATCACTATGCAATAAGCATTTATGATGTGCAACCATTACAAGAAAACAAGTATAAACAGTGTTGAAAGCCATAATCTAATATTATACATTATCAGATTGCAATACTATAGAAACATTACCTGAATCGTCATCATTTGGAATTTCAGTGCCACCATCAGAAACTATTCAACTCATTAGATTGACCATCACGTGCTTGGGCATTAGAGTAATTCTGACTATCCATCAACTGCTCAATATATGGCTGGGCTCTAGAGTAGTTTTGACCATCCATCAATTTCTCAATATAAGGTCTCGCATCTTCATCATAATCTTGTTCAATTACCAGTCGATTGCGACCTCTAGTTTGCATAGTTCCTTTTCCTAAACAAAGAAATTATCTAGATGCATTAAGTTATACTAGTACAAAATTAACTCCAACCAATCAGCAGGTCACACGCAAAATAGGAGGAAACATAGTCCTCGTCTCAAGTTGTGAAAAAAAATGAATAGCAATTCAGGCACACGGATAAAGCCTTGCGACAGAGATAGTTAAAGAGATAAAAAGTATTGATGCACCAGCAAAAACTATTGTCTAGCGATAATAACACCTTAGCAAATTGTAATACAATGGCTACAATCAGCAAAATATAAGCAAAAGAAATCACAAAGAATTGACTCAAATCAACCAATACAAACACGGAAAATCCATAGCTGACTAACATGCATCTTCTGTAAAAATGACTCAAATTAAAAGCAAAAAAGTATATTTATTCAAATTTCTGCAGTAAAAAAATCACAAGAAGTTCTTAAATAACACTTGCAAGAAAAATATTCTATAAATTCCACCTATCTTATTTAGAATCATATTCATTTTCACTGTCATTTCCTCCCTCAACACTAGCTTTACCATCATTTGGAGAAGCTTGAGAATGTACGTTTGTATCAATTTCTATCCCATCAACACCACTTCTTACCCAATCATTATACTCATCTTCTGGAACACGAGTATTTTCTAAGAGAGCCAAGTCAATGGCATCACTCTGCATTGATGACTCAAATTGCAAACTATTTTCCTCTCCCATATTAAAAATATCTCGAGGTTTAATTAACCTAGGGACAAACCATTCATGATCTTCAGGATCTTGTTTAAATATTACTTGTTGAGCTTGTTCTGCAAAAATAAAGGGCTCATGACGTTCTCGATCGCCAGAGTCTGTAAGGCGTGAAAAATTCACAAGTGTGAAACCTAAGTCATCTTCCTTAACTCCTCTACCTTTGGTTACATCAACCCAATCACACTTAAATAAGACAACCTTAAATTCTTCATAGTAGTTTAACTCCATAATATCATTCAATCTGCCATAATATGTGATATTTGCAGACTTTGGAGTATTGTCACTTGTACTTGCATAACTTTCAGTCTTTGAAACGACCATAACACCACTATTTTGTGTCACCATAAATTCTTTACTTTGCTTCGTTCGAAACTGATACCCGTTATTTACATCGAACGCATTAAATCTTTTCGCAATGTAACTCGACCCTTGTGCAAGGACTTTAACATCCTTTAAGATGTTAGATGTGGCTTCAAGATCCTTTACCTAACCAAATAAAAGATACAACTATAAATGTGGATATCTGTACAAGGAAAATAATTTAACGTAACCAATGACTTAGTCCTACTACTTACTTGCTCCTTGAACCACTCATAAAATGTATCGAAATGCACACGATCAAGTTGATGTTGAGTCAAACGACGCTTACGATGCAATCTCTTGATTTCTGCAATATGTTCTCTATTCATGTAACTCGCATATATTAATTTTGTTTCAATTAAGTAATATACATATATTAAATAATAGATATAACACTTACTTAATTCTCAACCACTTCTGACTCGCAATTGAAAAGCACATGTCGATGTGCTTGCAACCTTATTTTCTCATCCAGCTCAAATACATCTACTCCACCGTACGACTCCCCGACAGTTGAAAAAAGACATTCTTCTTTACTAGTCTCATGCTCAATCTCATCACTGCATTTTCTTGAACAATAAGACCTTGAATCTCAACCCTCCAAATATCGTGAGCAAAATGCCATACACTCATTTGCTATGTATGCTTCTGCTATCGAACCTTCTGGACATGCACGATTACGAACATATGATTTTAAAAGTACCCAAATACCTATGGAATAAAATAATGGTATTAGTTTGATATTATAATATTTAACAACTAAAGATATATAACAAAGATTCAGTGATATTCATCATACCTCTCAATGGGGTACATCCAGCGATAATGTACTGGCCCCAAATGTTTAGCCTCAGTTGCCAAGTGAATTACCAAATGTATCATAACAGTAAAGAATCCTGGGAGGAAAAGTTTCTCCATAGTAGACAATGTTTCTGGAATTTTTTCTTCAAGTAACTTTAACTCTTCTACTTTTAGTTCTTTGCTACACAGAACACGAAAGAATGTACATAGTTCAATTAAAATGGAACTAACTCTTTTATCTACTGATCTCCGCAAGGCAAGAGGAAGAAGTTCTTGCATTATAACATGACAATCATGAGTTTTTAACCCAGATATCTTTCGTTTGCGAATGCAACGTGAGATATTAGACGCATAGCCATCTGGAAACTTGGCATTTTGTTGTACTTCATAAAACAACTCCTTTTCCTTTTGAGACATTGTGAAAAAAGTAGGAGGAAGATATGCTTTCCCACTAGCTCGATATTAAGGCCATAAACTTGGTCTTATTTTCATCTTCTTCAAGTCCAATCGAGCTTCTAAGTTATCTTTAGACTTTTTACCAAGATCCAATAAAATATAAATTAAGTTATCACACACATTCTTTTCTATGTGCATCAGATCAAGATTATGGCGCACCAAGTTAGACTTCCAATAAGGAAGATCGAAAAAAATACTCCTCTTTTTCCATGTGTTTTTCATCACTCCACTTACCCCTTCACTCGACTGGCCGAGAGTAAATTTATATCTTTAACTTGATTCAACACTAGTGACCCAGATACTGGACAAGGTGCAGGTCTTGTTTCTTTAGTACCATCAAACGATTTTGCATCATTCCGATATTTGTGTCCTGACTTCAAGAAGCGCCGATGCCCCATGTAACAAAACTTTCTGCCATGTCTGAGCCTTCTATATTGAGTGTTTATATTACAAGAAGGGCATGTAAACCGACCATAAGTGCACCATCCAGAGAGAGTACCATATNACGGACGGCCTGGGCCCAACTCTGCGCGGCCTCTACCTTCCTCGGATCCACCCGAATACCCTCACTAGAAATCACATGGCCTAAGAATGCCACAGAGCTCAGCCAAAACTCACATTTTGTGAACTTTGCATATAATTTTTTCTCCCTCAAGGTCTGTAGCACGGTCCTCAGGTGCTGCTCATGATCTTCCCGACTCCGGGAATACACCAGAATATCATCAATAAAAACAATCACGAACGAGTCAAGATATGGCCTGAACACACTGTGCATCAAATGCATGAAAGCTGCAGGGGCATTGGTCAGCCCAAATGACATGACAAGGAACTCATAATGGCCATATCGAGTCCTGAAGGCAGTCTTCGGGATATCTGGCTCCCGAATCTTCAACTGATGGTAACCTGAGCGCAAGTAAATCTTAGAAAACACCTGTGCGCCCTGAAGCTGGTCAAACAGATCATCAATGCGAGGCAAAGGATAACGGTTCTTCACTGTAACCTTGTTCAACTGGCGGTAGTCAATACACATGCGCATAGAACCATCCCTTTTCTTCACGAACAAAACAGGAGAACCCCACGGTGAAACACTGGGTCGAATAAAACCCTTACCAAGCAATTCCTGCAACTGATCCTTCAACTCCTTCAACTCAGGAGGAGCCATACGATATGGAGGAATGGAAATGGGCTGAGTGCCCGGCAACAGATCAATGCCGAAATCAATATCTCTATCAGGCGGCATGCCCGGGAGATTGGCTGGAAATACATCGGGATAATCCCGTACCACTGGAACCGAATCAACAGAAGGGGTATCAACACTAACATCTCTCACATAAGCCAAATACCCGGGACACCCCTTCTCAACCATGCACTGAGCTTTAAGAAAAGAGATAACTCTACTGGGAGTGTGGTCTAAAGTACCACTCCACTCAACACGCGGAATACCTGGCATAGCCAGTGTCACGGTCTTGGCGTGACAATCAAGAATAGCAAAATGGGGCGACAACCAGTCCATGCCCAAAGTAATGTCAAAATCCACCATACCGAGTAATAAGAAGTCTGCTCTGGTCTCAAAACCACGAATAGTAACCAAACATGACCGATGAACGCGGTCCACAACAAGAGAATCTCCCACACACATTCTTTTCTATGTGCATCACATCAAGATTATGGCGCACCAAGTTAGACTTCCAATAAGGAAGATCGAAAAAAATACTCCTCTTTTTCCATGTGTTTTTCATCACTCCACTTACCCCTTCACTCGACTGGCCGAGAGTAAATTTTATATCTTTAACTTGATTCAACACTAGTGACCTAGATACTGGACAAGGTGCAGGTCTTGTTTCTTTAGTACCATCAAACGATTTTGCATCATTCCGATATTTGTGTCCTGACTTCAAGAAGCGTCGATGCCCCATGTAACAAAACTTCCTGCCATGTCAGAGCCTTCTAGATTGAGTGTTTATGTTGCAAGAAGGGCATGCAAATCGACCATAAGTGCACCATCCAGAGAGAGTACCATATGCTGGAAAATCATTTATAGTCCACATGAGAGCTGCTCGCATTTGAAATATCTCCTTAGCAGAGGCATCATATGTTTCTATCCCAACATCCCATAATTCATTTAACTCTTCTATTAAAGGTTGCAAATAGACATCAATATTATTGCCGGGAGCTTTTGGTCCAGGAATAAGTAAGGACAAAATGAAGAACTCTTGTTTCATGCACATCCATGGTGGAAGATTATATGGCATTAAAATCATTGGCCATGTACTGTGTACAGTTCGCATGTGCCAAAAGGATTAAACCCATCAGAAGCTAATCCCAGACGCACATTGCGAGGATCTCCAGCAAATTCAGGATATTTACTATCAAAATTTTTCCAAAAGCTTTAGAATCTGCAGGATGCCGTAGAACTCCATCTTTGTTGCGCTCTTCATAATGCCATCGCATTGCTTTAGAAGTTTCTGAAGACATAAACAATCTCTGTAGCCTTGGTTTTAAAGGAAAATACCTTAGGACCTTGGCTGGAATTTTTCTAGCATCATTTTTCCATCTAGAAGCCCCACAAACTTTGCATTCATTAACATTCTTATTAGCAAACTCTTTCCTAAAAAGCATGCAATCGTTGGGACAAGCATGATTTTTTTCATACTTTAAGCCCAAGCCTTCAACTATCTTTTTGGTCTCATAAAAAGAAGGAGGTAATTTTTCTCCTTCAGGAAGTGCATCTTTCAATAGTCCAAGTAAAGAATTAAAAGATTCAATTGACCATTTGAACGTACATTTTAAGCGATACATATGCAGCAAAAATGACAGTTTGCTAAACTTCTTACATCCAGGATACAGTTTTTCATTTGCCTCCTTCATGAGCCGTTCAAACTTATCCACCTCTGGATGAGGTTAATTTCCACATGGATGAGCAGTATTCTCTTGTACGTTTTGATCCATGCCACCACTTTCACTAATGTCAGTATCCATGAACTGTGTAACATTTACAAATGCATCATGTATCATTCCTCGCATATCATCGCTCCTTAAAGTTGAATGGCTTCGGTTATTTTCTCCAGCATTGTTTGATCCCTTTAGAGACTCCCCATGACAAAACCAAGTATCATATGACGGTATAATATCATTAACCACAAGATGATCATATGCTGTAGCCCGATTTACTTGATGGATAAGCACACACTCCGTACAAGGACATGGAATTTTTTCTCCACGTTTTTCAGAAAATGCATGACTTAAAAAATCCTCTACTCCCTCCAAATATTCTTTACTAACTCTATCACAATACATCCATCTTTTATTTCTAGGATTGTCCATGACGCTCAAGATATTCCTTTCTTTTCTGTAATTACTGCAAGAGCTACAAATTTATTAGTAAAAAGGAGAAATTAATAAAAAAGGTAGTTCAAAATAAAAAAACCAATCCTATTAGTAGGTAATTTCATAGTTCAATGATATCATTTTAACAATTGAAACTATCAAACATAAATCTATTAGAACCATCATTTTAACAGTTAAACTATCTCCAATTTCTTCTATGATTTTCACATATTGGTTCAATTTTTTTAGACTAGAATTATTAAACTTATAAATTACACTTCTTCTATGGTTTTCATATATTGGTTCATAATTCTTTTAAGAATAGAATTATTAAACTTATATTTTATAGAAGAACCATATATCATATATTTTAAATTTTTCAAAACATATTACTCTTATTTACTAATTGTTTTTTGCTCTTTTGTTCATTGAACGTCAGTTTAACTAGTTCTAAAACTAAATGGAATATAAGTTATATATATATATATATATATATATATATATATATATATATATATATATATATATATATATATATATTAAAGTATACAATTATAATTTAAAAAAACTAATATAACTGCGATGAAATCATCACAATACATCCATCTTTACTAGTCATTCTACACCACCATTCAAGACATATATACTATATCTGCAAAGCCGAAAAAGCACTAATACAATATGCACGCACAAGAATACACTCCAATGGTAATGAAGTAAAATCACTTTGATGTTTGCAACAGATTCCTAAGGCACTATCTTAAATAGTAGCTAGTAATGAATTTGATTAAACTTGCCTGCCTCAGATCTCACTTAACCATCAGAAATCTCAATTATCATACTTTTATCAGTTACTATAGATAATGAATTTTTGAATAATATAGCAGTGTAGCACCGAACCTTAACAATTCTATTTTGAAAGCATCTTGTCCCAAAGCAACAAATATCTGGAGTTTTTCTTCTAGATTTCTTAATCACAATTATCCAGTGCAAAATGGAAGAACTTCGAAGAAAATACTCAAGGAAACTGAAGGACATGAAACTGAAGGACATGAAACAAGTGCAAAATGGATTTGGAAGAACTTCGAAGCAAATACTCAAGGATTACTTTGGTCTAGAAACAGAATCGTCTTAAGCAAGCTCTGCCCTTTGTATCTACAACAAATACGATAACATCTATAAGCAGAAACAACTACATTCTTTTGATCGTGCATAACGAAGAATCAAAATCTTAACATAACGAAGAACATCGTCAAGCTTCAGCTATTATTTGAACATCAGTGGCTTCATAGATGAATTTACAGTCCTATTCCCTTCATAAACTAACTCTTCATAAGTATTCTTTAGAGGGACAACTGGATGAAAAACTCGAATGATGCATATGTGAATGGGGGAAAAGGTAAACTGAATGTGGCTGCGACTGGAAAAAATCAACAAGTAGAGCTGGCTGCTACAGCTGTTACTCAAAATTTGGGGGGAACAGAGGTTGTTAAGGAGCATGTTGGAAATCTGCAACAACATAAGGAAGGTGCAAATCTTGTTAAATCAGTAAAACCAGCAGCTAAGGGTGATGTACCTGCTACTACAGCACTCTCGAGGTTGTACAAGGCTGTGAATTCAGCTATACAACCTAATAATGTGTTTTTAATAGGCACAAAGAGCTACTGTCTCCAAATTTAGTTAACTCCAGAACAACAACTTAAACCCCTAGTCCGTCTAGTCAATTCTATGGGAAAATACTCCTACATATCTTTGACATACTTACTATTTAGAGAGTGAATTCTTCACATAGAAGAAGCTTTATAGATGGGCTAACAAATCTTCCTAACAGGCAGTAGTGTCCAGCTCTTAAATGGCTTGTATCAGGTTCTGTCCATGCATTAGATTTTGCATTTTCATTTTCACATGGTGATGAGCGAATGATTTTTGTTTGAAACATTCCTCTGCTCATTCTACTAACAATTCTTAGTTCATTTTCTTGACTGTAGGGCGAGTTGGCCAAGCACTCGAGGGAATATTAAACCATTCGGCAGTGATATTTGGCTCTCAACAATGGTGCTTTGTACAGTTTCCTAGTTCTGTCTAGGCTAGGAGTTTGTCTTGTCAAGTTAACAGCCTTACATAGCTGGAAAACAACAGGAAGTTTCAATCAAAAGGCATCCTAATGAGAAAAACATTACATTTATTGGAAGCACAAATGTCTCAAAGATTGGTTGCACGCACCAACGCACTATTAGACAATCACAGCTATCGAAGGTGTCCGTTAAACATTCAAATTTGTTTGATACATTCTTTAAATCTGTTTGCTATTTTCTTTCCCCGTTTACAAGAAGGAAACTCCTAGGCAGGCTCTAATAGAAATGTTCAACACATGCTAGTGCGTCTTGTATTTCTAAATATTATCACAACCTTTGCGACATCAACATCAGTGAGAAAAGGAAATGCATAAAGCACCAAGGCTATTGTAAACTCCAAGGCCATGACGAGATAGTGTCGTCGATTGAAAAGAAAAACAATAGCAGCAGCTCATGATGTTAATGATCTAGTCGAGGAAGATGATCGACGTATTGAAAAATTACAAGGTGATGCCATGGACTTTTTGAATGCAATGAAATAGAACAATTTAGAGCTTGCGAAACAGAACAATTGAATGCTAACGAAGGTGCTAACAAATTAAAGGGCAAAAAAATTATTTTGGGTTGAGTCTTAATCACTGCTTCATAAAGAAAAGCTTCTGACTTTTAACAAGAAAGGTGCAATGAAATAAACAACCGAGCAGCATCAATCCATTGTAATAAATCAATATAAACAATCAAGCAGCATCAATCCATATAAAAAAATAGAGCAACATCAATCCGCTGTAAAACAACTCATATAATCATTCGAGCAGCATCGCGTCAATCCACTGTAAATCCATCCATTGCAAAACGATTCAAAATCTATTTCAAGCGATTTCAAGCAACAGATTTAACAGGGGAAGAAGAGATTTTAAGCAACAGATTTCAAGCAATCCAAAACGATTTCAAGCAACAGATTTAACAGGGGAAAAAAAGATTCAAGCAACAGATTTCAAACAATTCAAAACGATTTCACGCAATAGATTTAACAGGGGAAGAAGTGAAGATAACATGGGCGAGAAGTTAACAAGGACGAGAGAACAACCTACAAAATAATTGACGGGGACGTTCAGGGCTTCTATGGCAGAAGTTCGAAGCAGCAGCGTTTAGGGCATCTATGGCAGAAGTTTGACGGTATTGTAGAGAAATATGTTTTCCTAAACTTTTCTAAATTTGGAGGGAATGATCACTCTCGTCCAAAAATTTTGGAGGGAATTATATTTTCTTTTTGTTCTGAGGGAATATTTATTAAAGCAATAAAAAATTAATTCAATTAGTAATTTTTAGTGGCAATTTAGTTTTTATTGCCAGTAAAAAGATATCTTTTACTGGCTAATGGTCATTTGCCGCTCATTTTTCAGCTTAAAGAATTTATTAGCAACAATTTCCTTATTGCCGCTAAATAATTGCCGCTAAAGGTCTTTTTTGTAGTAGTGACATTTGGAAGTAAAAATCTAGAGTTCAATGGATCTGGGAAGGTGATGCTAACACCAAATTTTTTCACATAATTACTATGAAAAGGCCACAAAAATAGGATTTTATCTATAAAAGATGAGGGAGGAAATTGGATTCAAAACCAAAATGATATCAACTCATTAATTACCGATTTCTTCAATAAGCTCTACACTATTGACCATACTCTCTCCTACATTAAGGAAACCTATATGTCCTATAATGTTTCTATTGGTAAAGTAGACCATCCGTTACTGACCAAATTACTCTCCACCAAGGAAATCAAAGAAGCCTTAGATTCCTTTAAACCTTTTAAAGCACCAGGTCCTGATGGCCTTCACCCCTTCTTTTGTCAAAAATACTGTAAGGAGATAAATTACCAGCTAATAACTTTTTGTATGGACTCCTTTAATATAGGAAAATACCAGAGGATATGAATAACACCTATATTTACCTTATACCTATGTGCCAAAATACTGAAACCACAGGACAATATAGGCCTATGAGCTTATGTAATACCGCTTATGAAGTGGTCACTAAAATAGTTGTCAATCATATTAAGCCTTTCCTAAAAAACATCATCCATCCTAACAAAAACTAGCTTCATCAAGGGCAGAAGGGCTTCGAATAATGCCATTATAGTAAATGAATCACTAACCCACCTCAGGAAATTAAAAGGGAAAAAAGCAAAAACATTGGTCAAAATGATATTAAAAAGGCCTTTCACAAAATTGAATGGTCTTTTATTAGATTTTCCCTGATATCCCTTAAGTTCCCACCGGATCTGATTGAACTCATTATGTCCTCTATATCCTCTAGACAACCTCTATCTTAGTCAACGGGTCCAAGACTGAGTCTTTCAAACCCTCTAGAGGAATTAGACAAGGAGACCCGCTTTCCCCTTACCTATTTATTATATGTATGGAAATGCTTTCTAGACTCATTGACCATGAAATTGATTGATGTAGGTGAGACCCTATCAAATTATCCCATAAAGGCCCCCTATATCACATCTCTTCTTCGCAGATGACCTTATCCTTTGTTTAGAAGCAAACCAAAAGAGTTGTAACTCTGTAATAGACACTCTTAACAAGTTTTGTAGAGTGTCAGGTCAATCTATTAACTTTAAAAAATCTTCTCCGATAATGCAACTACTGAATATAGAGAATACTTTAGTAACTGCCTAGTAATGAAGCACTCTACAACAACAACATATCCAGTCTTACCTCACACCGTGGGGTCTGGGGAGGGTAGTGTGTACGTATACCTTACCCCTACCTTTGTGAGAATAAAGAGGTTGTTTTCAATAGACCCTCGGCAATGAAACACACTACAAACTATGGTAAATATTTTGGGATTCCCCATGCCTATTTTTAGACCCTCCAAGAAAGATTGTCAGTTCATTATAGACTGCATGAAAATTAGGCTTAAGGGATGGAAAATTAATTTTCTTAACATCGCAGGTATAACTACTCTAATTAAAGCTACCCTAGCTGCTATCCCTAACCATATCATGCAAATGCACGATATTCCAAAAGACACTGGCCAATATTGACTCTATCTAAAGAAACGTCATATGGGGAAGCACTACAGAAAAAAGGAAATGCCGTTTTGTCAAATGGGATATAATCACTAAAGCAAAAGGCCAAAGGGGGCTAGGACTAGCTAACTCCAGTTGCAAAAATGCTTCAATTCATGTTGCCCTAGCATGGTATTATAGGAAGGAAAAAGACTACCAATGAGCAAAAATACTTCATTGCAAGTATGGGATTCGACGTAATATAAATATAAAGGTTGAGACATACAAAGGAGGGTCCCGTGTCTGGAAAAATATCATTAGAGGCACTCGCATGTGCAACTCAGCGACTTAAGTGGGTAGTAGGAGACGGGAAATCCATCAACTTGTGGCATGATAATTGGGTAAATCTGTTGGGCCCCTTGGGATCATATTCAAGGACCCCTCTAGCAACATGAACTGAACCAAAACCTACACACAATCATTAGTAATAGAAACATAGGCGTAAACAACTTGTCCATAAACCTTCCCGACGAGATCATTACTAGGATCAAGAGTACTTACATTAAACAACTCAACCGGCCCAAGACTCCTACGGTTGGAGCTCGAAGGGCCATAATCTATTCTCCACTAAGGCAGCTTATGAACTAATCGCGGGCCATAGTAATTATAAAGTCTTAGATTATACTTGGATTTGGAAATTAAACACTCCTAATAAACTAAAATTCTTCATTTGGACTGTGGTGCTCAACAGGTTGCCTACTTCTCAAATGCTTTTTAAAAGAAAAATACTACCTTGTGAGGTGTTGTCCCATATGTAAAATAGAAAAGGAGGATACGGTGCACATTCTTTTCAAATATACATACTCGAGAGCCCATTAGGACAACCTTAACATCCCCATAATTATCCTTTTAACCACATTGATAATAATACAATGTTCATATGGCTCAAATCACCTTAAATCCAGGAAAAAATCGACAGTTACATTAGCTAGGCTGAACTCCTTCCATTGGAATACTAGAAATAGCAGAATATTCAAAAATAGCTCTTCCCATCCACACATAAGCAATCTTATCAATAGCACCCTAGAATACTTATTCATGTCCATTTAAGGGCTAAATAATCCTACCAAAGAGTCCATATACATTAAGTGGGAACCCCGACTACCACCCTACAAGCTCAATATTGATGGATCCTATTTAGGAAATCCTGGTAAGGGTGGTATTGGGGGCATTTTCAGAGATAGGAATAAAACAAGGATCTTGAGTTTCAATATGGGAATACAACATACTACTAATATCTACATGGAAGCACTAGCTCTGTTTCAGGGGGTAAAGCTTTCCTTGGAAAAAGACTTGTTGCCCTTTATCGAAACTGATTGCCAAGAACTAATTAATTTATTGTCTAACAAAAATTGTCTCTATCAAAATTTGATTGATGATTGCATGTCCCTATTATATGATGGGGGCGCCAACCTTAAAACATGTGTATAGAGAAACTAATGGAGCGACATACCAGTTAGCAAAAATGCATGTAGCTTAGACATTTTTGGAAATCTTTTGATGTACCCCGACACCCTGTATGGGTCAAAATCTGCCCTAAGGGAATTTAGCATGATGGGGAATTAACAAAGGTGACGCGGACGAGGTCGACTAGTAAAGAGTAAGACTCGTAGCCCGGCAGTCAACGATGGTCGAGGTCGATCATCAAGGACAGAGCATTAACTACTAGTTTTTGTAATAACATATTGAACACTCTCTGCATTTTAACTATTAGGGTTGATTAGGGGTATGACTCGTATAAATAGAAAAAAGATAAGGTGATAGGGCATGTAATATCCATTTGATAAGAACACTTTCTGAGAATAAGACTATCTCTCTAGAAAAGATACAAACATTGCCTTTTCATTAAGATTCTATCATCCATTATTCAATACTTTTCCACCAGATCCGAGAATATATCCAACATTCTAGGATTTGTTCTTCATTCATCACTGTCAGAAAGAGGAATCATCCATCTCATTCAATATTGGGTGAATCATTCTCTTTATTAACGTTAATGCTATTTATTGCTTTTTACTACTTGATATTTATATCTCATTATTCAAACCGTTTGGAATATTAAGTGCACACTGCATTTAATCCCCCACCAACGTGGCTCTACGTTATTTGTGTTAACTGATTATAAATCTAGGGATATTATCATTAACTAGGTTTAACCCTTTATTATATAAAAATAATTAATTTAGCCCAAGATTCATGCTTTTTGGTGAAACAATTTGGCACCATCTGTGGGGATTTCCTAGTTAAATTTTTAGTTTCTTCTAGATCTATAACTATCACGGGTTGCAAAAAAAAAACACAGAAAAGAACCCCTTTTTTCCTTTTACACACAGATCTACCATTACAGGTAACGAAGAAGAAAAAATGAGGGTAGTGGCCGACCTTACCACCAATCTTTTAAACACCATCAATGAGGTTTCTGAAACAGAAGACGAAGACATAACACCTAATGCCTCTCCCAGGCGAGGCGGGTCACCTTCCCTCACGGAAGTATTGCAACATCCCACGGTAAAGGAGCTTCCACGTCCACAATGGAAGAGACGCCACCAGAAGTGAAAAAGCTCCTTGAGACTTGGCTAGCTAACATGCTAACCGGCATCCTCAGCAAGCCCGCCTAGGAGACAGTCAGAGAAAACCCAAGGACTTGCATTACACTAACAGCAGTCGAGCAGAACAACCCTTTTCCTCCAGTAGCAGGTATAACTCACATTGTTAATAATACAGGTGACGACACCCTGACTACCATTTTGAAAAAGATAGAGGAAATGGAAAATGAGAACAAAGCGCTTCGGGACCAAATGAGAGAGCACCAAGAAAGGGTCGACAAAATACTGGGCGCCCCGAAACTCTTGCCAAAAAGAGATGCTGGCCGATTTGTCGAACAATCATACAGTGATGAAGCTGCCCCCAGGTCGGGCCCTACGGGCGGGCATCTCCCGCAACGCAAGCACCATTGTTCGACACCACTCTAGAAGCAAAAGATTCGTCAGTTCAGGCTAAAAATACATGCATAGATAGTTGTTTAATGCCAAGGCCGCATGCCATACCAAAGACCTTCAAAATGCCACCCTATCTGAGTATATGATGGTATGACCGATCCCGAAGACCATGTGACTCACTATGTCACCGCTGTAAAAGGCAAAGACCTCGCCAAGGAACAAGTATCCTCCATCTTGTTGAAAAATTTCGGCGAAACCCTCATCTGAGGAGCATTGACTTGGTATTCACAGCTGCCCGCGCATTCGATCGAAATATTCAAAGAGATGGTCGACGAGTTCGTGATGGCCCATGCTGGGGACAAAAAAGCAAAGGCACGAGTGAACGATATATTCTCCATCGAAAAATCGCCTGGAGAGGGATTCAGGGACTTCCTCGCTCGATTCAATCGAGTTAGGATGACCCTACCAAATATATCGGAAGGAATGGCCGTAGCAGCTTTCCAAGACGGGCTGAGCAGGAATGGCTTGAGGGCGACCAGAAAGTTATTAAGTCGGCTTATGAAATACCCTCTGACCACTTGGGATGAAATATATAACGTCTACTGTGCCGAGGTCTATGCAGATGAGGATGAACTAAATGGGCCAACCCATAGGTTGACCTCGGTACAGGTCGAGTCAAGGAAGAATCGAAGAAACGATGTCAGGAGGGACCTCGCAGCCCCATGACCTAACCGAGAACGGATCAGCCGTATATCATAATCGCCATCATTGCCCCTTCCCGCCACAAAAATGGGTGCCTAGACCGAGGAAGGACTCACTGGAGCAAGAGAGGTATGCCTCATTTGTTATCTGCTCACAATTTTTGTGTTTCACCCTCAGAAATAGTCTACGCACTGGAGAAGCTCAGACCAAAGGTAAAGTGGCCACAAAAGATGAGGTCAGATCCAAGCACCAAAAAGTCAGACGTCCTCTGCAAATTCCACTAAGAGCGAGGTCACAAAACTAAGGACTGCATCGCCCTAAGGCAGGAGGTTGTAAACATGCTTCGCCAAGGACACCTCCAAGAATTGCTGAGCGACACGGGAGAGGATCAACTTTGCCCGAGGACGTGAACAACACTAGGGACCTCCGAAACCACCCTCACCTACCCACACCATTCAAATGATCATCGGGGCGGCGACGATGCTTCAATGAACAGCGTAAAGTTCACCACAACACACAAGCTCAAACGGTCGATCACTCACGAATGTTATGACGAACTCGAAGAAAGTATCATCTTTGATAAGTCAGATACCCACGGTTTGATTTTCCCTCATTATGATGCCCTATTTATCGCTTTATGAATGTTAGATACAAATGTGAGGCGCATTATGGTGGACGATGGGAGTGGCGCGTGCATTATCCACCCTCGAGTACTTGCACAAATGAAACTCGAGGATAAGATAGTGCCGCATGCTAACAGGTTTTAACAATGCAGTTGAACGAACATTTGGAGAAATCACACTCCCCGTCCTGGCCAGCAACGTCACTCTAGAAATCACATTCCACATCATGGACCAGGATACGGCGTATAGGATGACCTTAGATACACGCCATGAGGGCCATCCCCTCCAGCTTATACCAAGTTATCAAATTTCCAACCCCGTGGGGAATATTCAACATATGAGGAGAGCAATGCACATCTCGAAAATGCTACCACATCGCTCTGGATTGTACGACTACCCAACAAATGAAGGGCAAAGCAAAAGAGGCATAACAATTAACAGGGTCGAGGTCGAGCTGTGATGAAAGAGAGGACGTGATCAGAGATCCCGAAACAGTGGAGGCTGCGGGATCAACCATAGAAGACCTCGACCCTGTCCAACTTGATGATAACGACCACAACAAGAAAGCCTACATCAGCTGCAAGCTTCAAGAATCAGGTAAATTCCGTCAATTCTTAACTGCTAACCCAGGCTTGTTTGCTTTTTCACATGCAGACATGCCAGGTATCCTAAAGGAGATCGCCACACACAAGTTGAACGTCAACCCGTTCCACCCCTGGTAAGGCAGGTTAGGCGGAAGTTCAATTCTGTAATAAAGGATGCAGTCCGCGAGGAGCCTGGGGAACGCATCCTCGTCTACCTCGCCATATCTAAAGTGGCGGTGAGTGCGGTCCTGGTCCGAAAAGATAAAGGTACGCAAACTCCCATCTATTATATTAGCAAAATCTTAATTGATGTCGAGACGAGGTACCCCCACATCGAAAAAGTGGTCCTAGCCTTGGTCGTAGCTTCACGAAAGCTTAGACCCTACTTTCTATGCCACCCCATTTCGGTAGTCACAACTTTCCCCTTGAGAAGCATTTTGCATAAGCCCGAGCTATCGGCAGGTTAACCAAGTGGGCCATAGAATTAAGTGAGCATGATATCACATATCAGCCGTTAACGGCGATAAAATCGCAAGTCCTTGCCAACTTCGTCGCCGACTTCAATGCAAACATAATGCCCAAAGTCAAAAAAGAAGCCCCCCACGCCTCTCCACAAATACAAGATATATGGATTTTGTACACCGACGACGCTTCTAATGCGTCAGGGTCCGGACTGGGACTTCTGCTCGAAGTCCCGACACGCAAAGTGATTCGCCAGTCTATAAGGTGCCCGGACATGACTAACAACGAGGCCGAGTATGAGGCTGTGATTGCAAGATTAAGGCTAGCACTTAAGTACGGGGCTAGACGGGTCATCCTACGCTGCGACTCTCAACTCATCTTCAACCAAATCATATGGACTTTCCATATCAAAGAGCAAAGGTTACAAAAAATACCAGGCCGAGATCTACAAACTACTGCCCGAGTTTGACGAATACCAGCTCGACCAGATCCCTCGAGCACAAAACATCGAAGCAGACGGCCTCGCCAAATTAGCGGCAGCCACTGAAAGCATCACCAGAGAAGGAAATATTGTCACCTTCCTCCACTCATCGATAGATCGAATCGAGGTAAGGACTATAAATCTAACTTGGGACTGGCGCAACCGTATTGTTACGTACTTGCAGGATGACGTACTCCCAGATGATAAAAAGGAAGCCAAGAAGCTTCGATGCAAGCGGCCAAGTACAACATCATTCGCAACGACCTATATAAGAGGATGTATGGCAGCCCCCTAGCAAAATTCTTAGGCCCGAATCAAATGCAGCGCGTCCTAGAAGAAGTCCAGGAAGGCCATTGCGGGGCTCATTCCGGCAATCGAGCTCTGGTCAGATGTCTCATACGGGCAGGTTACTACTGGCTTACTATGAAAAAAGAGGCCACAGACTTCGTGAAAAATGCAAGCAATGCAAAAAATACGCCCCAATGATCCATTAAGCGGGCGAGGACCTCTACTCGGTCACTTCCCCTTGGCCTTTCATCATGTGGGGAATGAACATCGTAGGCCCCCTCCCTGCAAGGTGAGGTAACGTACGATTTCTTTTGGTTTTAATTGACTATTTTTCTAAATGGGTAGAAGCAGGAGCATACGCCCAGATGTGCGAACAGGAAGTGATCGACTCCATATGGAAAAACATTGTGTGCCGCTTCGACCTCCCCAAAGAGACCAATTGCGACAACGGACCCCAATTTACTAGAAAAAAGGTCGCAGAATTTTTTGAGAAATGGCATATTAAAAGAATACTCTCCACACCGTACCACCCTGCGGGCAACGGACAAGCGGAATCCTCCAATAAATCAATACTAAACATCATGAAGAAAAATCTTGAGGTCACCAAGGGACTATGGCCGAAGCTATTACCAGAAGTGCTTTGGGCCTACCGCACAACGCCAAAGACAAGCATAGGAGAGACGCCTTATTCATTAGTCTATGGGACTGATGCGGTAATACCAATCGAAGTTGGAGAGCCCAGTATGAGATACTCCCATGAGAGCGGGCCGAGGAACGATGAAAGCAGAAGGCAAGAGCTTGACGACTCTGAAGAGCGGAGAGATATGGCCTACATAAGGATGAACACCCAAAAGCAACAGGCAGAACGCTATTATAACAAAAAGGCTAAGGTCAAACCACTCAAAGTTGGGACTACGTGCTCAAAGCCAAAACACAAGCAAGCAAAGACCTGCGGGAAGGCAAACTAGGAACAAATTGGGACGGCCCATACAAGATCATGGGAACAAGAAACAAAGGGTCGTTCCAACTAGAAACAATGGAAGGAAAATTGCTACCAAACAACTAGAATGTCGCGCACCTCAAGTACTTCAACTTTTAAGAAAGAGCGTTCTCCAAGTCGTACTCTTTTTCCCCTCACTTGAGTTGTCCTAATTGGGTTTTCTCGAGGAGGTTTTTGATGAGGCGACAAGGGGGACACTTCAAGTTGAAGAATGAACGGACGAAGGCATAGGACGGTCGGTTCATTGTCTAACCTCTCAATACTTCTCCAGGTCGACCAATGAAGGGACTATACAGACTGGGACAGGGATGCCAGCCGACACTTAACAGACTGGGACTTGAATGCTAGCCCGGAAGACATGTAAATTTCTCCAATATATATGAACAAAGCACAAATGCATGAAGTTCGCACATGTTTTCGCCAAAGCAACGTTGCCTCAACTAAGAAAAAGTTACACTCGACCTCGCTCAAGTTAACTAAATTAATATTATATTCGACCTCGCTCGAATTAACTAAGTACGGGTTATATTCGACCTCGTTTGAATTAACACCCACTCGGCCCCCGGCCGTAATCAAGCAAAAGTTACACTCGACCTTGCTCGAGTTAACTGAATTAAAGTTATATTCGACCTCGCTCGAATTAACTAAGTACGGGTTACATTCGACCTCGTTCGAATTTACACCCATTCGACCCCCGACCATAATCAAGCAAAAGTTACACTCAACCTCGCTCGAGTTAACTAAATTAAAGTTATATTCGACCTCGCTCGAATTAACTAAGTACGGGTTACATTCGACCACGTTCGAATTAACACCTACTCGGCCCCCGATCGTAATCAAACAAAAGTTACACTCGGCCTCGCTCGAGTTAACTAAATTAAATTTATATTCGACCTCGCTCGAATTAACTAAGTACGGGTTACATTTGACCGCGTTTGAATTAACACCCACTCGGCCCCCGGCCATAATCAAACAAAAGTTACACTCGACCTCGCCCGAGTTAAATTAAAGTTACATTCGACCTCGTTCGAATCAACACCCACTCAACTGCGGCCAATCAAGCAAAAGTTACATTCGACCTTGCTCGAATTAACTATAGGTTACATTCGACCTCGCTCGAATTAATTCACATTCGGCCTCGCTCGAATTATTCACATTCGACCTCGCTCGAATTGATTCACAATTGACCTCGTTCGACACACACAAACCAAGTTTTTACGATTGAAGCGACTAAACGGCAAAACAAAAGAAAGAAGCATACAAGCCAGAGCAGAAAGAAAAGAATCAGATACGAACAACGAAAATGACATTTCATACTTCAAATATATTTTTTCAAAGGCCAGAACAGATGCCCGCAAAAGTATGACAAAAGTTGCAAGCAAAAAGAAAGAAAAATAACTACTCGCTACCTAACCCAGCAGCGCCATCTCCACCCGTCTCTCTACCAGCGTCGTTGCCGTGGGATACTCATCCTCGTACCAGGCGTCTTGTTCAATCCCATCCACGTCTTCCTCACCATCACCGACCTATGGTGTAGCGGGGTCATAGCCACAAGCGATCCGAGCTGCACGTGCCTTAGTACGGGCATCCTCGAAGTCAGCCTCAGAAACTTTGCCTGCTAACATCAAATCTCTAAATATATCCAGTTGGGCCTCCACGTGAATCCACTTCTCATACAAATACTATGGAATATCGGGGAAAGCAGAAGTATGAGAGGAGGACGGTTGAGCCAACAACTGGGACTTCTCGGCCTCAAGAGCGATAACTCGTTCATTAAGGACCGAAGCTTCTTTCTCTAAATCCCCTATACGCTCGTCAATTCGCTCCTCTCTGAGCCTCGCCGTCTCCAAGTCATTTGCCTGCTCAGATCGAAGAACGCGGATTGCGGCCTCAAAAGCCGCCACCCGACCAACTCGGCCTTCTCCAAGTACGCCATCTTCTCGGCGACCTCGCCACTCAAAGCATCGGCCCTGACCAAACATTGCCCGAGCTCGGCCCGCAGAGAAATCACTTGGGCCTGAACGTCCGCACATTGGGCCTCAACTCCCTTACTCACTTCGAGCTCCTCTTCTTTGTCCCTCAACGCCCCTTCAAGGACGCTGCACTTGCGTATGACTCTCATTAACTCATCATCTTTCTGCTTCAGCTCGTCCCTGATAGCTTGGAAGTTTCCACTCTCACCAAACCGCGTACAAATCTCGCGGTGCTTGTTGCGGTATTCATGGTACTTCCTCTCCATCTTCTTAAAAATGGTTGTGCGCCTCTCATCTCGGCGAGCACTCTATATCTCCAAAATAATGGTCTGAAAAGAGAAGAAAAATAGAGGAAGAAAATCAAAGTCGACAAGAAAAATAGCGTGCAATGCACGGAAACTAGAAAGGTTGGAAAACTTACCCTAAGGGCGAGGCCGGCTATACCCGTCGACAGGGTGGCATCGTCCAATATCTCGAGGGTCCTGCCCTCCACGTCAGAGCAAAGAGGAACTAAGGAGGGGAATACATTCTCTGTATTCACCAGCAATTCCCGATCCATAGGAACCACGATGGTCCTCGAGGACCCATCTAGCCTGACTTTGATGCGAGTAAACCAATCGCTCAGCATTCGAACCTCACCAGGATCTAGATCGGATCCCGTCTCATAACCGTCCTCGGCAACCCCTTACCTATTTCGTCGGCAGACGAGGTGGGAACATCAACTGTCCGGAAGGATGATCGCTCATCTTGCCGAACAATACCTAGAACCTCTAAGGACAGTCCACCGGTTCTGACGTCGGCATCGAAAAGGGGCATGCTCCCTGCGCCTTCCGATGATGGCCGGACTTCAGACTGAAGATGTGCACCATCTTTAGACATGGTGGCGGCCTGCTCACGATTATTTCGGGAAGAGTCTACAGCTCGTATTGTCCCATCGCCGACGTCTACCAACCTCCATTTACGAGGAACCAAATCCTCCTCGCTCGGTGATGACTCATCTATTAAATGAAGCAAGGGAGAGGCCGGAGTTGCTGGCACTAATGGTGTCAATGATCAAGCAGACCTAATAGAAAAAGGAGGCGGAACGGAAGTGGAGAACCGGGCCGGCCTGGCCACAGTAACAGCAAGAACGCACCCCGTTGTAGTGTTTCTCTAGCGAAATGCAGGATCTAGGGCCCTCGGCCTCCTCGAGGATCCCCGGGCTAAAAACAAAAGAGAAAGAAATTTAAGAGATCGGTCCTCACAAAACGATAAGAAGCAAGCGACCATAGGGCCATGACAATAAAGATCTAAAATGGGTAAACTCACCAGTCGCAGAAGGCGCATGCCTGAGCTTCTTGAGGAAGGCCGCCTATTCACGGATCCCCGCTGCGTAGGGGAGAACCTGGCTCACCCAATCATGTATGTCCTCGACCAAGGGAGGGGGTGCAGTCTTGGCTGCAAAAAAGAGCAAAATGTCAATTATAGTTGAAATTAGCGGGACCAAGGCATAATACAAAAGAAGAGAGAAAAGGGGAGAGATGCTTATGGGCATAGTTTTAGACCTCGGGGAACTCGCTTGCATTGACCACCACGTCCTCAATTTTGACGTAGAATTAATTGAGCCAAAACTAGCAGTTTGCCTTGTCGTCTATATTCACTACTAGACACTTGCTACCCTAGTAGCGAAGATGTAGCATCGTCCCCCTATGAAAGCTAGGGGCGAAGAGGTGCATTAAGTGGCAGAGTGTCACCTCGACCCCGGCTAGTTCCGCATACTTTGTAAGCATGCGGATATGTTTATAGATATATGAAGAAAGTTAGGCCGGGCAGACGCGGTAATAGCTACAGAACTCCTCGGCCAAGGGGAGGATGGGAAAAGAGTAAACGACATGGAAAGGGTACGTGTAGAAAGCGTTGTACCCAGGACGGTGTATTTGCACCACATCGTGCCTTGCTGACTAGGTCTATGCGAGCAGGAATTTTGAATCTATCCCTAAATTCGGCAAGGCCCACCTCTTTCATCAACGACTCCAAAACTTCAGGGTTGTCTTCAGGCACCTTTGAAAAATCTGATATGTCTTTGTCACTAAGGGATTATCTCATCCATCATAGGAAGGTTCCCGTCTTCAATAGCAACTGAAACGCTATCATCATGGGGAGGCATGCGCACTGCCAAAGGAACAGGTTCAGTTGCCCTCCCAGAACTAGAAGATGCATTAACCATCTTTGTTTGTTTGTATATGAAGAAGATATAAGCACAGAGGAGTCATGAGTAGCAAAAATCACCAGAACGGTGAAAACAAGGATACGAGAGTAAAGATAACGGGAGCAGGAACTCTGAATGAAGAAGGAAGAAGGAGATGCAGGGATTAAATATTTGAGAATGCAAAGAGTAAGGCAAAGGGTTTCATATCCCTATTTATAAGAACTCAGGCATCAAAATAGAGAAAGCAAACTGTCAATGCCCAGCGCAGGTATCGAAACGGCAAAGGCATGGGAAACGACGCAAGGCATCGGGAAAACACGTAAAATGACGCATGAAGTCATGACATCACTCTGAATCGACATGACGCTAGGTTACGGCTCACAAAGGGCCACATTGCCACCTCATCTGAGACGTTACTACTTAACCTGCTCGCCTAAATTTCTCAACCACAACTAACGGAGTTCGCTCATCTAGGTCGTCCAAAGTTGGCCTCAATAAGCGGAGGGACTAACTGTATGGGTCAAAATCTGCCCTAAGGGAATTTAGCATGATGGGGAATTAGAAAAGGTGATGCGGCCGAGGTCGACTAGTAAATAGTAAGACTCGTAGCCGGGCAGTCAACGATGGTCGAGGTCAAGCATCAAGGACAGAGCACTAACGGCTACTTTTTGTAATAGGATATTATAGAGAATATTCCAGAGAATATTTGAATATTCTCTGCATTTGTACTATTAGGGTTGATTAAGTGTATGGCTCATATAAATAGAAAAAGAGATAAGGGGATAAGGCATGTAATATCCATTTGATAAGAACACTTTCTGAGAAGAAGACTTTCTCTCTAGAAAAGACAAACATTGCATTTTCATTATGTCACGACCCGGATTTCCCACCCTCGGGAGTCGTGATGGCGCCTACTAATAGGAGCTAGGCAAGCCAATTAATTTAACACTTCTCTCAACATCATTAACAGTATAAAGAGGAACGAGGCAATTAATATAAAAGCGGAAGTCTCGAAACATAAATAACTGAAACCAAGTGCGGAAATTCAAATACACCTCTACCCAGATCTGGTGTCACTAACTCACGAGCTTCTACTAAATGCTAAATACAAAGTCTGAATAAGAATACAGTACTGTCTGATCCGATACAAGGGAAATCAAACGAAAGACAGAGATTAGAGAGACTCCGGGCCATGCGGACGCCAGCAAGCTACCTCGGAAATCTCCGGACTGAAGTAAGCCCCCAACGCTCCTACTGCTGTCCAAAGGCTCCTGCTTCGGTACTATGATCTGTGCAAAAAGCATAGAAGTGTAGCATTCAGCACAACCGACCCCATGTGCTGGTAAGTGCCTGGCCTAACCCCGGCGAAGTAGTGACGAGGCTAGACAGGACCTACCAAAAACAACCTGTGCAGATATATATATATATACAAAGGCAACAGAAATAACAACAGAGAATATCAACTAAAAAGGGGAAGGGGGCATGCTCGGGGAAAATACAGTGAATACAGATCAACGGATATAACGACGAAACTATCTTTAACCATATCTCATATATAAGTGGTCGGCGCGCCACACGATCCCGTTTCTTAATTCATAAGTGGACGGCGTGCCACACGATCCCATTTCATAATATATAAGTATAAGTGGTCGGCGTGCCACACGATCCCATTTCATAATATATAAGTGGTCGGCGTGCCACACGATCCCATTTTATAATGAATAATATCATATAATCTGGCTTTGTAAAGAAGGCCCCATTAGGGGAATTCGACAACATAACACTTTAACCCGGCAAGGGTACAACTAACAGCCCAAATATCCCGGCAAGGGAGAGTACATAATAATAGTCTACACGTCCCGGCAAGGGAATAATCACAACACATCCTCTTTTAAATCACTTCTTTCTCAACTATCACATTCTTGTTCGAGCCAACGCTCCAAAATATACCAATCACAATTCTTCCTCAACCGTTCACATTATATGAAATTTATCAATTAAACAAGGAAGTTGTGTCACATCATTCGAATTAAAAGCAATTAAGACTCACGGTCATGCTAGACTCCGGTGCATAGACAACCGTCACCATGCCTATACACCGTACTCCACATTTAGCAAGTAGAAAATAACATCCTAATCCTATTCCCTCAAGCCAAAGTTAGAACAAACACTTACCTCGGTCCAAGAATAGCAATCAACTCTCTAATACCGCCTTTCCTCTACAATCCAACTCCGAAACAATGATATCTAGGCATAATTAGTTCAATAATATCAATAAGGGCTCAAAACATAATCCCATAGCCTAGAAATGAAATTCCTATCATTCTTCCAAAAACACCAAAATTCGACACCGGTCCCACATGGTCCAAACACGAGGCTCGGACCAAAACCCAATCACCCATAACCCCACGAGTTCAAATATATAATTTATTTCAAGATTCGACCCCAAATTGAGGTTGAATCACCCAAAATCCCCAAAGCCCTAACTCTACCCAAAACCCCCATTTTCTACTTTGAATTCATGATTTAGGGCTAGGAAATTAGTGATTAGTGGAAGGAATTAAGAGGGAAAGAAGTTAAGAACACTTACCTAAGAGGCTATGGAGAAAGAAGCTCTTCAAAATCGCCTATGGAGTGTTAGAGAGAGGAGCTCGTGTGAAGAAATGGCTAAATCCCGAGCTACTGATTCTGTTTTGAACTTAATAATTCGTTGGGCAAAATTGCCCTTCGCGTTCGCGGGAAAGGGGCCGCGTTCGCGAAGGGTAAACTGGACACTCCATCGCGAACGCGTGAAATAGAATGCGAACGCGTAGAAGAAAATGTTGGGGGGGGGGGGTCCAGGGACTGTTATACGCGAACGCGTGAGGGGCCACACGAACGCGTTGAGGAAGCTGGTAAAGCTACGCGTTCGCGATAGTGAGGATGCGAACGCGTAGGAGGGGGAATTTGAACTACCCGATCGCGTGAAGTAGGACGCGAACGCGTAAGAGGGGAAGACCAAAGCACTGCGAACGCGAGCCTGAGGTCGCGTTCGCGAAGAACAAAATGCCTGTGTAAAAAATGCAGCAGAATCTGATCCTTTCCTAAGTGTAAAAACACCCCGAACCACCTCCAATTCACTCCCGAGCCCTCGGGGTTCCTAACCAATCACACACACTAACTCAATAACATCCTATAAACTTACTCGAGCGATCAAATCGCCAAAATAATATCAAAAATCATTGAATCAAGCCTCAAGATCATCATTTTCATTTCAAACTTCATAACTTTAAATTTTAGATATTTAGGTCCGAAACACGTCAAATGACATCCGATTTCGACCAAACTTTACAGAAAGCGCTTAACACATATTTAAGACTTGTACCGGGCGTCGGAACCAAAATATGAGCCCGATACCATAGTCTTTTAATCAATTTTCATTTCCATTTTCCTTAATAATTTCAGAAAAATAATTTCACAGAAAAATTCATTTATCGGGCTCTCGACCTCGAAATTCGACTCCGGCCCGAGTCTCATATTTTTCTACGGATCCTCCGGGACCGTCAAATCACGGGTCCGGGTCCGTTTACCAAAAATGTTGACCAAAGTCAACTTTAATCATTTTAAAGCCACATTTTGAAATTTTTCACAGAATTTAACATATAATCTTTCCGGCTACGCGCCCGGACTGCGCACGCAAATGGAGGCAACTAAAGGTGAGGTTTTCAAGGCCTCGGAAGCACGAAAAAAGAGAGAAATCCGGTGATGACCCTTTGGGTCGTCACACATTAAGATTCTATCATCCAGTATTCAATACTTTTTCACCAGATCCGAGAATATATCCAACATTTTAGGATTTGTCTGTCATTCATCATTGTCAGAAAGAGGAATCATCCAACTCATTCAATATTGGGTGAATCATTCTCTTTATTTACGTTAATGCCATTTATTGCTTTTTACTACTTGATATTTATCTCTCATTATTCAAACCGTTTAAAATATTAAATGCACATTGCATTTGATCTCCCACCAACGTTGTTCTACGTTATTTGTGTTAACTGATTATAAATCTAGAGAAATTATCATTAATTAGGTTTAATCCCTCATTGTATAAAAAGTTTGTTTAGCCAAAATTTACGCTTTTTGGTCAAACACCCCGCCCCTATCTTTCCTGCTTTTGTTAGAGATAGTATGTGTACTATGTTGTCAGACTAGTCTCCCTGTGTAATGAACCTTTTTACTTTGAATAAAAGTCCTTTATTACCACCAAAAAAAACATTGATGATGTTATGTTTGATATATTATCCCATGAAGAATCATATTTATCACCTCTTGAATCATGAAAAGTGGAATTAAAATACAAAATGTTGTGGAACTGCCCACATGGCCACTTTTTGCAAATGAAACTTCTGTCTATGGTCCAGAAATGAGGTTATTATAAAGCCTTTAGCCGTCTCCTATACCCTACAATACAAACTAAATTCTTAGTCGCCAACTATAAAAGGAAATAATAAACTTCTTTGACAATGATATCATTTGACCAAATTCCCTATATCAACGCAAATGAAAAGTTTAAGTACTGATTATTTCCATTGACACTACAAGTCTGAATTTCTCACCGAATGAGTGAGACTCTAGGAACTGTTAGAGAACAAAATGTCAAAAAAATAGGAAGGAAAAAATTTCAACAATGTTTTGTTACAACTGCTGCCAACTCTAATCACTCTCATTGAAATCAACTTCATATCCTCAATGTAGATTATCATATAATTAAGCACAATATTTTAATATAGTATATATTACACTATCAAGAAAAACTTCAATCCTATAAATGTCTATGATTAAGACTTTCCTAGAGTTTTATTATATAGCTGTCAACAACCCTAATAATTATCATGCATAGTTCAACCCCTTGCCCCAAACATCCTGCTAATCCTACCAACTAAAAAACATCATTTTTTTTTCAAACATCGTGTTTGTACGTGTCTTGTTTAATATAATTCTTTGTTGTGTCCGCTTTCACGTCTTCATCTCGGAATCTTTAGCAGCTTTGCTTTGCCTTGTCTACTACGTCAAACCTGTCTTAAATAATACTCCATATATTATACAAAGAGAGAACTCGGTAATGGAGATCACTATAACACCAATTATCTGCATAGTTTTTGAATTTTGAACCGTTTTGACACTGTTGTAATTATACCCATGTTTTGTATTTCTTCAAGTTGTCTACTACAGGTAAAATTTCAGGCTATTACTTATCTATACTCTTCAAAGTCAAGGGTGCCACGACCAGAATGAGAAAGTTGGCTCCTTTAACGCGTAGGCTCCTATTTTTCGCGTTGTTTCTGGTGGTGGAATCAGGTGATCAGATCAATGAATTCTATCCAAATGAAAGAGATGCCTTATTGCAGCTTAGAGATAGTGTAAAATCAAGTGTGTTTGATTTGCATTCACATTGGACAGGTCCTCCTTGTTACAAGAACCTGAGTAATTGGGCTGGAATTCTTTGTTCTGATGGACATGTCATTCACTTAGTTTTAGAAGAAATTCAGCTAACTGGTTCTCTTCCACCAACATTCTTGGAACAAATAACTTTCTTGAAAAAACTCAGCTTTAGAAACAATTTCTTGTATGGTTCTCTACCTAATCTCACAGGTCTAGTTTATCTAGAATTTGTGTTACTTTCAGATAATCGATTTTCGGGTTCGATTCCAGAAGGGTACATTGAGTTGCAAAATTTGACAGAATTAGAGCTCCAGGGAAATGATATTGAAGGTTCAATTCCACCATTTGATCAGCAGAGTTTGATTGTTTTCAATGTGTCTTCTAATAAACTTGAAGGACCTATACCTGAAACTTCTGTTTTACAAAGATTTCCAAGGAGTTGTTATGGAAATAACTCAAATTTGTGTGGTGGAATTATAGGAATACCTTGTCCAATACCACCTTTTAGTCCACCAAAATCACCAATTCCTTATATATCTCCACCCTCACCAGGTGAAAAGAAGAAGAATGGTCTTAAAGTTTGGAGTATTGCTTTGATAGCAGCAGCAGCAGCACTTGTCCCTCTATCAATAATGTTCATTTTACTTGGTTACTTTAGAAGATCTAAGAGAAAAGAAACACAAGGAGAACACAAGGAAGGTAAGAGTAGTTACATTTTATATATTTAAGGGGGAGCCTTAGCGTAACTGGTAAAGTTGTTGTCGTGTGATCAGGAGGTCGAGCGTTCGAGCCGTGGAAACAGCCTCTTGCAGAAATGCAGGGTAAGGCTGCATACAACAGATTCTTGTGGTCCGGTCCTTCCCCCGACCCCGCATATAGTAGGAGCTTAGTGCATCGGACTGCCCTTTTAATCCTGTGCCAGTTTTCCGGGGGAAAGGTTATTGCTTAGATCGAATTAGATGAGCAAGTCATCTGGTGCAGGGCTGTTTTTTCGACTGGGAACGAGACAGGGGAGCGGGAGTTGGCTGTAACTGAGACATATTTTTCGGATGTACGATATAGATTTTTTCTAAAAGGAACCATTTTTTTAAAACTGCGAGAGGAAGGTCATTCAGAACTCGTTGGCTCCGGAGGGGCTAAAGATGATTATTTTGTGACAGGAAGACAACCAATTCATTCCCATTATGACGTCAAAGTCAACCATTTCTAGCTCAATAAGATTGGCTCTAGTCACTCGGCCCTGAACTGTAACTATACAACATAGAACTAGATTAGCTACTGAGTTGGACTTACAAATCCACAACTTTTTTTGGGTTTTTTTTGGTTTCTCTTTTATTCAATTTGGACATATTGCAAAAATATAGGAGGAGGATGACATGTGATGATAGAGTAGTTTATATTGTTATTATTTCCTCTTTTGACATTTCCAATTTTAATTTTGACAGGAAATATTTCAAATGAGAATGTGAAAAAGAGAAGGTATTGGTCAGAGAGCACAGAAGATCCAGAAAGAACATTGGAATTAGAATTCTTTGACAAGGATACATCAGTGTTTGACATGGATGATTTACTAAGGGCATCAGCTGAAGTGTTAGGAAAAGGAAAGCTAAGCACAACATATAAAGCAATACTGGAATCTGGTGTTGTTGTTGCTGTTAAGAGACTCAAAGAAATGAATTCATTGAGCAAAAAGGAATTTATCCAGCAGATGCAGTTGCTTGGTAAACTGAGACATGAAAACCTTGTGGAGATGATTTCATTCTACTACTCAAAGGAAGAGAAGCTCATTGTTTATGAATATGTTCCCTATGGTGACTTGTTCGAGCTATTACATGGTTTGTTCATTAACTCTATTTTTTCTTTCTTTTTCTGGCAAAGTAAATATCTTAATTTTACTCAGAGTTATACTTTGAGACTATTCATTGTTATCAGGAAATTGTGCCATAATTTTACTTCTATTATAGTTTAGGGCTATTTATACCCTTTCCTTTAGCAAATCGTCTCGTATTTCTGCATGAACTCGACTAGATGAATTCAACGTGTCACATTCGGGGAAAGAGAAAGGGGAGCTTTGGAGCAATAGTCAAGTTGTGATCTATAGGTCATGCATTCGAACCGTAGAATCAGCCATTGATTCTTGCATCAGGATAGGCTACTTACATCACATCCATTTACGGTGTGGCCTTCCAGACCCTGTGTGAATGCTAGATACTTTGTGCACCGGGCGGCCTTTTACAATTGAAAAAAGATCCAAATTGACACTCTTTTTTTAATTATGGTTTAGATTACCTCATGTTATACACTTATACTTCAAGTTCGACTCTGTTAGGCTATAGAGCAAATATAAGCCGATTTACTCATAGCAAATCATCCCTTTTTTACCCTTAAAATTACCTTTTAAAAAGTAATGATTCTTGGTTGCAGAAAACAGAGGAATTGGGAGACAACCACTAAATTGGACAGCAAGAATATCAATCATAAAGGATGTTGCAAAGGCTCTGAATTTCTTGCACCAGTCATTACCATCACATAAGGTGCCACATGGAAACATCAGATCAAAAAATGTTCTAATCCAACAAGACCCCAACAACAAGAATTACCATTCCAAGCTAACAGATTATGGATTCTTGCCTTTGCTACAATCTAAAGAATCCTCAAAAAAATTAGCAGTGGGAAAATCTCCAGAGTTCTGTCAAGGGAAAAAGCTAACAAGAAAAGCTGATATCTATTGCTTTGGTATTCTACTCTTAGAAGTAATCACTGGAAAAATACCAGGTGAATTATTCTCACCAGAAAATGGGGTTACAAGTATTGCTGATGATGATCTTTCTGAGTGGGTTAGAACAGTGGTAAATAATGATTGGTCAACTGATATTTTGGATATGGAAATATTAGCACAAAAGGAAGGGTATAATGAAATGTTGAAACTTACTGAATTGGCTCTAGAGTGTACAGATGAGGTACCAGAAAAGAGGCCAAAAATGAGTCAAGTGTTTAGAAGAATAGAAGAGATTGAGGTTGAACAAAAGAGATCAGTTAATGATGTTGAAGATGATTCAGTTTCTTAGTTGAAGTTTCCTTTCTAAACTGTAATCAAGAAAGTTAGAAATTTAGCTTTAAAGCAGAGTTAATTTAATTAGTTTTATGATATTATTTTCATTCTACAAGCTAATTCTTTGTAGATCTTTGATAATTATTTCCAATGTTCATCTTTTACTAGATGAAAATTAAATACCCATTTGAATTAACACATAGTACAATGTTTCTTTTTCATTTTTTTTTTTTTTGGATAGCTGTATTATTATTTGAATAAATTCAATAAAAGAATTTGGCCTGTGCGGCTAATCCCAAGTTTGGATAAAAAGAAGGGTCGCAGTTGGTTGATAGGTAAAACTAATCAAACACAAGTCGCATAAGGCCGTACTCAGCTAACCACGGGTTACATTGGCACCTATGACCTATGTATGAGATGAAAAATAGGCTTAGTTCTATGACATCGCCACATAAAAGTAAGAGAGTATTCTTATATAATATTGAAATAAGATGAGCTTAAATGAGCGATAAAATTCGTATATAACCGACTTCTTGATTGGTATTAGGATGTAGTATTGCATTCCAAGAAAATAATATTCACAATTCAAATGGATACATCTAGAAAATGGTAATATATATATATATATATATAATATTCTGATTCGAAAAATGAGTAATCAACTTGAAGAGTAACACGTTTGAAGAGTAACACGTCCTCCTCAGGTTGAAGAAGAATAGTATTCCCCATTCTGATTCTGTACATAATAATGCATGTAGTAGCTGGGAAACTTCTGAGGTGTGGGGCCAATTGATTTTGGCAGCAAGCAAAAGGATGACGATAAAGTTTTGAATAAAGCCCAAATTTTCTTGAATTTGTTGCAGTTTGTGGATGAACATGAGTTCAGCTGATAGGAAATAAAAGAGAAGCAACTCGAACATATATAGGTTTCATTTAATTCAAGTATATAGTAGTGTGGATGGAGTTTGGAAGTAAGTCTTTGGGTTTGAGCTTAGCCTCTTAGGTGGAAGAAGAGTAAGAAGAAAACGGTGCTAATTGGATTGAAACAGACACCTATGTAGTACGTGTCAATACTCATGCACACTTTCACCCAAGTGTCCACTTCATTCCAAACTCCATTTTTTGTCTTAACTTAAACCACCCATCTACTTCTATTATAACACCATATATCTCCTTCTTGGTTACCCTCATCTTTCTTTGAGCTCTTCGTCTTTATCTTCTCTTCTTTCTTGATTTCTTCTGTGACTTCATATATTCTGTGCGACTTCATTCAGCTTTGATCACTAATTAATATCTCAAGAAAGTTTCAGAGCAATAATCTTACAGCTCTGATCAGTGGTACTAAAGCTGCTAATTGATTGTGAAAGCTGTTGGTTCGAAAGAAACAGAACAAAGAACATAACAGATAATAATCTATGGCTATGCCAGCGCGGAGATATGCATTTGGGAGGGCGGATGAAGCCACCCACCCTGATTCCATGCGCGCCACCTTATCTGAGCTCCTCTCCACCTTCATCTTCGTCTTTGCCGGTGAAGGCACCGTTCTTGCTCTTGGTAAGTGGTATCCTATCCCTTTCATTTTATAGGATGGTGTGATTAGGTACAGTGACATGTTAGAAGGTAAGTACATTCTGAACTTGTAGTGTAAAATCATGCCTATCACATTTCTATAGCGATAGAGTAAATAACAAAAACGTACAGGTTGAAAAAGAAAGTGTGTGTATCATCTTAGTTCAGCTATTTTATGCTGTCAATCATGATTTCTTACCAGGTTGAAGAATATATAGTTCTAACACTATCTTAAGCAGAGACACTTGTCATCATGCATGCATGCACAGAGGTTGTATCACTATGAATATTTGTTGTGCAGATAAGTTGTACCCGGATTCGGCATTAGGAGCATCAAGACTGACAGCGATAGCGCTGGCGCAAGCGCTATCGTTCTTTGCAGCCGTAGCCTCCAGCCTGAACGTTTCTGGAGGACATATCAATCCAGCTGTTACCTTTGGTGCGCTTGTTGGGGGCAGGATATCCGTCGTTCGTGCTGTCTACTATTGGTTAGCTCAGCTTGTAGGTGCTGTTATAGCCTCTCTCTTATTGAGGCTTGCTACTGATGGCTTGGTATATTCTTCTCTTTGTTGTTTTAACATCTTTACTCCTGTTGTATCTGAGATTGAGGCGTAATTGTTGTTGATGTTGATGTTTTTCCAGCGGCCACTGGGATTCTCAGTGGCAGCAGGAGTTGGCAACCTGAATGCACTTGTGATGGAGATAGTGATGACGTTCGGACTAGTCTACACAGTATATGCAACTGCCATTGATCCAAGGAGGGGAAGCTTGCACACCATTGCCCCACTTGCTATTGGTTTCATTTTAGGGGCAAATGTCCTAGTGGGTGGGCCTTTTGAGGGAGGATCCATGAACCCTGCAAGGGCATTTGGGCCTGCTCTTGTTGGCTGGAGGTGGAGGAACCACTGGATTTACTGGTTGGGCCCTTTTGTGGGTGCAGCCCTGGCTGGACTTATCTACGAGTATGGGATCATACAGCATGAGGCCGTTCCGCGCCCGACCACCCATCAGCCATTGGCACCAGAAGATTACTAAATGCACTTCGATAGCAGTCTTCCATTTGTGAATAAGAGAGGATTGTGCTTAAAAACTGAAACTTTTATGTGAAGTTTGTACTCCAGTCTATGGTTGTCTTTTAATTCCCTTTTCTAATGTTTTCTGCATTTAGATACTTCTTTATGTAGTTGCATTTTGTAAGTTCCCCAAAATAAAGACAATGATCCCAGGAATAGCATTGTACCTTTATCCATGTGTCTATTTTCGGCTTTTTATTTTAATGGAGTCATGTTTGTGCCAGTTCAATTTTTGGCTTTGTTCATAATATTCAGCATCCAAAATCCAGTCACGTACCCACAATCCATCCCAGATTCTATTTGTGGGATCTCTCTGGGTTTGTTGTTGAATGCTAGTGAGTAGTGATTCAAATCCCACTTTGTGATTTTACTGGGTTTATTATTGTGGGTTTGTTGTTATATGCTAGGGAGTAGTGACTAGTAGTATAACATTCTACTCTCTAATGAACCAGAGGTCTAATCTAGTTACTTGTATATATCAAGGACATCCCATCAAGAAACTCATGGATGTATGATGTGAGTTAACAAGTTAAACTGTTAGGTAATTTCCTTTGCAAGTTGAGGTAAGAGTCTGAACTGAATATTTGAGCAAAAGTTTGAACTGAATATTTGACGACAGATGATGGTAGAACAGGATGAATGCCATGGCTAGGCAGATGGAAACAAATTACAACATGAAATACTGTCGTACATCAAATAGCATTCTTACTTGGAGATTGCTAAAGTTTGCCATAGAATCTGGCAACCCAAGGAGCAAGTTCAGTTACATCAGGGGTTCTAGGATTGGAGGCATAATAATCAGACCAATAACAAGGAGACATACTCTCTGTAAGTTTACTATTAGAGTAAATGCAAAATGGCAGCCAGTCTTCTCCTCCATTCATTCTTCTTTTCCGCTCTCTTGGATACGCTAATGGCGCCTGCACATACCTGCAGCCAAACAATCCCTCAAGGTTTTTTGATCCTCCAAAACGTGTTACCCTAACATAACAACTCAGTTCTGCACTGTAATAGAATGGGGATATAACTTGACTAGTTCTTTTGAAGCTGCTTTATTCTGTTCTTCTATGTGAAGGTTATACTTTACATTTTGTAGGAGTTCAAAGTGATTCTATATTATTGGGGAAGCCATTTGGATTAGTAAGTTACAGAAACATGATATGCTAAAGGCAATGAGATATTTAAAAAACTAAAACTCTTGCAAGATTATTACTATTCAGGTTTCATCAGATATATCACACAATTTTTTAAAGGAGTATCTTCTTCGTTTCATAGAGTATATTTCCAGCTAGATGCATGATTTTCGTGGCAAAATCTAATACAATTAAGTTTGGCTGCATTTTCAAAAATTATACTATAATATTAGGTCACATTTCCGTCTTCTCCATCAACATATTCTAAGAACAGAGCTCAGAGGAAAATAATCTAACACTCATGCACGCTACATTTTGCTTCAATTAAAAATTCCTTACAACTAGGAAGCATTTAATCTTACTAAGCTAGAACTCCGTGGCAAGGTTTACCACAGACAAAGACAGATGGAAAATTGTCCCAGAGTTGGTGGACAGTTTGGAAGGTGGACAGTTTGGAAGGAAAGGAACTCGAGATGTTTTGAAGATATAAGCAACCCTCTCCAGAAAATTAAGATGAAGTGTATTCTGCTGCTTCTTTTTTTGGTTTAAATCAGAATATATAGATGATCCTGTTTCAATTCTAGATGTTTCAAGCTCCTTGAAAGAAGAACAAGGATATTTATGGATATACTGAATATGTTACCTTCTCCAAAAAAAAAAAAAAAGGGAGAACGCACCTGATACCGTCAAGCTGGACATCCCAGCAGAAGTGGGTGTGACCAAAAATATGACAAGCTTTTGTGCTCCCTCTAGCTCCATGTATGTATCTTATTCGGGCCTCAAGAAAGTCAGAACCAATCATCTTTGGAAGGTTGGGATAGAAAAGCATTCTCTTCTCTGGACAAAGCTCTAGTCTGCAAAGAGATGACAATAAACAGTCCAATCAGAGTACAACAACGAAATCATCAGCATAAGATGTTTAAGGACTGCAATCTATCGGACAAAGATATTTAAAAGTTGGAGAATATACTACACTGTTCTGAGAAGAGGACTACATCTAATTTTAATTCAGTTCAAAGAACTTTTGTATCAAGCTACTCATGTACCTTCCCTGGAGAAATCCCAAATTAATAGGAAAAACAACAAACAGAAGATAAATGATGCATGAGAGTTATTGAAACAACATGTAACCCACCAACCATAGGGCCGAGTTTCCACATAGTTTTCTTCTTAAAGATAGCTAGCTACTCACGTTAATTACCTACATGGAGGACATATACCTCTCCCCTACATAAAGCGAGAAATATCTTAGAGGAAGCACCATATAGTGATACAGTATTATACAACAAGTAATGCATGCCTTGTGACCACAATTGCTTTGGAAGGGGGAGAGACAGCAAGAGAAAAGGATGAAAAAAAGTGGTAGAGAGAAAGCACTATGATACTGTAGTTAGGTCCTGTAGTAATATTGGAGGACAGTAAAGGGTGTATGCTCGCCCATACAACATTAGAGAGAACAGTAAGAAGGAGAGAGATGGAGATCTTTCAATGTATTCTTTTATCCTTGTTAATATGACACAACAGGATATTTCAGCATTTTTTTCATATTCTTGATCTCTCGATTCTCGGTATAACACATTGGTGACAAAAACTACTACTATCATTTAGCTTAGCACAACGTAATCTGAGACCATTGAAGAGAGAGTATTAATTATTAATTATTAACGCTTGACACAGGCTTGGGAGAGGACACCAATGACAGTAAACTGTACATGCTAGTAAAGCATGTTGTTATCAAAGTCCATTAAGTTGGGAAATATGACGCGATGCTTTCATTAGAGTGATAACTCCTGTAAGATGCAATATTGCTGCCCTGAAATATATGATTTTACACATGATCTTCTTGAACCTTGATTCTATGGAGTAAGCTAGTAGTGCCAGTGAGGTGGAATGTCCACTACTTTGAAGAATGTTAAGTTTTTAAGTATCCATTGCGCCCTCTTCCCCTCCCATGTTTTCTCCCCACCCCCACCCACCCCCCCCCCCCACGAAAAAAAACACAGCCCAAAGAAAAGGAAAAAGAAGTCCATCTATCTTGATGCATGTATTGATGAAAGGAGCAGTAAAGACGCTTAGCTTATTAACACAGAGCAAGACAAGAAAAGAGGAAGGCATTATCACATTCTCTACCTAAAGATTTTACAGAAGAACTGAGCAATCCAAATAAAACCCTCGTCAAAAAATGGTACAGAGAAAATACACTAGATTCAAAACATTCCGACAGGAATGTATCAATATTCTCATCGAGGCTACCAAACGAAAATGAACGTATCAATATATTCTTTCAACTCAATACAGGAAGCCATGGAGGAGAAAGAACTACGTCCAGTAACAATAATTGTCAGACCAAAGAAGGCAGCACAAGCAATGGCGGAGGCAGGATTTTCGCTAAGGGGGTTCAGAAAGAAAAAGTTAAAAATTAAAAGAGACTGTTGCCAATGGGAATTGAACCAGCAACCTCACAAAGGTTTTGAATTCCCTTGACCACTGAGCTATGCTTTTGGGTTGTGTCAAGGGGGTTCAAAATATAATATATAGAGGTACAAAACGGATTTTGTCTTATATGTACAGTGTAATTTTCCGGCGAAGGGGGTTTGGGTGAACCCCCTTTCGCCCTCCTAAATCCGCCCTTGAGCACAAGTGAGTAAGATCTGTTTAGCATAATTAATCACTCTAAAGCATTCATCTCCAGTCAATGAAAATGTCAAATAGCCCCACATTATGAAAACTTAAACATAAGTGTTCCAAATCATCTTGTTATAGTTTACGAAATTTATGCTCGCTTACGGTGGCTAGTTATGGTCAATAAGAAGCAACTGCAGTGAAATCACATTTTTAGCTGATAAAAAGTAATCCCTCATCCAGATAAAGTTGACCCACTGCATTTCTGGTCCGCCCTTCAAGAACATCGTTAAATCCTACAAGAAGCCTCTACTGCACAAGACTGAGGCTTTTCAACCATAATCGACCAAATTTTAGACTAGCAACCCAAAGAGATTTTAAAATAGCCTGAGCTACTCACTAACCTTGGAACAAAGTGTGAGAATGAAATTATTTGGTTGCATCTTGCCAGCATTTCCTGGACTGTATCCTGATTCTTGTCATTCATGGCATCAAAATGTGCAGCAAGGGAGTTATCTCCATTTATAAGTCCATCAGGCCACTTGCATGCACGGAAGTCCTTACATGCCTGTGCAAAAATTGGTGAGGGTGAATTACACTGTACTAGCATAGAAGACAGAATCAGTAAACTACTATGTATCACTAAATCAATGTCTATTAACTGTGTAATAGAAACTTGTTGAAAGAACAAAAAATAACTGTCCGAGCATTGCAAACTCACAAAAATCATAGAGAAATGTTACAATACAAGTAGCAAAATGAACAGGCTCAGAACAGTGACAGTGCATCCAAAGCAACCACAAAAAGAAGTCACTAAGATAGTTAAACAAATAAAACGCAAAAGAAGATGAGCAAGTGACTTGCAAATGTCAACTATTATCCCCATATACTCACCTACCCCATCACAGAGAGTACTTGAAGTCACCCCAAGGTAATGGGCACATTTTCCTTGGAGCAATCTGGAATCCTTTATTGAAAAAAACGAATTGCAATGGAATGCACATCACTTCAGAGCACTCTGTGAGATCAGAGATGGAAGATCTAATAATTGACTTATTTTCAGGCGAATTTCAGTGATAACAAGGAGAGCTGTTCATTTCAGTTGTCAGTAAGCTAAAGATTGGCACACTCAACTTGCTCATCTTCTGTCTATCTCGAAACAAGGGACAAGGAAGAGGCTAACATATCATCGAATTAAAAGATTGTTAGTCCTTACAAGGAGAAAGAAAGTGAATCACCAGCTCCAAAGATGGAATGCGGATGCCGGTTATGTCCTTTTCTCTATCAAAGCTCTGGGATCAAGCAGAAATGACATCAAGATGTGCATAAAATGACCCAGCTGCAAAAAGGAAATAGTTTTACAATTGTACAGTAACATTTACCTCGTGGTACCATGAGAATAGAGGAATAATTGCCAAACCATCAATGACACTAGGATTAGTTTCCACTCCAAGCGTCTGACATGCATCAAGCATTTTATCCAGCTTTTGAAGAGAATCAACCTGAATACAGAGGATGCATCACATTAATCACGTTGTATTGCTTTTAGTTTTACAAAACTACCATTATAGCAGGAAAGCAGTACTCTACTTCAGTGGCAACAGAGGAGGGAAAAAAGAAAAGAGGAGAGGAAACACCACCAATGTTCATTCTTAGAGTGTTACTTTTTCTGCATGGACGAAGCTTTTGAGACCTAAACTTAATAAGACTGTCTAAAAGGCAATGTCGTTGACTGAGAAAGGGACATGCATAAGAAACTGCAGCCATAAATGCTTCAAAAGGAGAATTTCTGTTCAGTTAAAAATCCCGCCATTAGTAACGGGATTCCATAATGTCACAAAACCATTTTAACAGAATACAATGACACATGAATGCAAAATCACAAAAACAACTAGTAACATATGATGCAAATCTACACAGTACATTTGAACTAGATTCTGTAAATCACATCTTCATGGAACGATATGAAGAAAAGCATGCTTACAAAATTCTCTTTCTCCCTACGGAGCCAAAGGTCGTGGTTTCCGGGCACAAAGAACACATGCTCAAAACTATCCTTCAAGAAGGACATTGTTAAAACAAACTTCTCATAAGTCTCTGCAACATCTCCTGCAACGAGCAGAACGTCCTTTTTCTTCCCCTTGCTAGGTAAACCCTTTACCCATTCCATGTTCTCCGAGTATTCTGTATGCAAGTCTGAAACTACAAAAACCTCCAAACCAACTGTATCTACCCTAGCAGAAGGGATAATCTTATGCCTCGTAACATCCCCCTCTTTCATGAGATATCTCCCGTTATTCTGCACTCCCATACATTTGGGAAGACATCTCGAACGTCCAGGCTGCAGAGTGAAAATCGAGCTGGACGAAATTAAGCATAGAACCATATTTTTATTGCTTTCTTCTCCTTTCCTATTTCCTCTACTCTTGAATCAGCTAATCCTACATCAGAAAATCAAAGAATTTATTCTTGAGCATGAATAACAAGCTCCTATAAAGTTGATCACTTTTAAGTACGATGCACAAAACATTTTTAATTTCTTAGAATTCAACCGCAAACAAACAGAAACCCTTCATCTCAGAAATGCAAACATAAAGCCGCAGCCTACACATTATAAATGAATAAAATAGCGATAACTGGAAAAGAATAATTGTCAACTCATGAAGCCAAAACTGTGAATACGGAAATCAATATAGTAGATAAGGTAACATTTACTTATTTATTGTAGCTAATTCTGTAAAACCAATGAACTGAATAAGAATGGCTCTTTTTACAGAAATGATGATAAAGGAGCAGAACAATTGACAATCCTAAACTTACCTATCAACATCCATTAACCTAAAATTATACAAATATACATCACCCAGGGGAATATCATATTATCATTACGGAAAGTTGAAATAGAAGATAAAAGTACCATGGTATCACTGCTAAATGATCCTTTTCTCTGTAGGTCGTCCGGAGATGAACAAGAAAATACAGAATTGTTGGAGTGATTTTATTCACTTTTTATCTCACACAGTGAGACAAAAAAGAGGCACAAAATAAAAAATTTCCAATTGTTGGAAACGGAACCCAATTATCCATAGCCTGGCATCTGTTGGAAACTGTAGTCGCACCAGCTGAATGCGTTTTATAATCGCGTTAAAATGCATTCTATAAGGCATTTACTGAAAACACCCTCAAGGTGTCACGTGTTTATTTCCAAAGAGTATTGAAATTTTAAAAAATATTTTTAGTTTCTATTTTTCAAAAATAATTTCAACCATAAGCAATTACGTATTCTTTTAAAACTCTACAAAAACTGAAAACACATTAGAGTTGTTTAAGTTTTTCAAATAGAGAAAAGTAGAAAGAAAATAAATTTCTAATGACGATTTGTTGAAAAGAAAGTTTAGATTTTTTTTTGCAAAAAATCAAAAAAAAAAAAACTTGTTTCAGACTGGTTTGGAGCAATATTTGGAGGCTGCTAAGTGGTAGGTCCGATGGACTTTAAACCCGAAAAGGTTAATATCTCAAAAACCCTAAAACAGCAGAAATTAACAGTATCGCAACTGAGCAACCCCTCCCACCAGCTCGTCCTCCTCCGCCACTGCTGCCGCAACCGCAACCACATCCGCCGGTGTCATACACGTCAACTGAGTATTCATCTACAGAAATTGTCTCAGAAAATTCCAGAATTTCGCAAGTATTCCAACCATTCTTCCCGTATTTGCGGTATTTGATTGCTTCTTCGAAATCTTTACTCTCGTCCTTTCTAATGTCCGATTGGTTAGATATTTTCAGCTTATTCATACTTTAGGGGTCAGAATTTCACTTAGTTAGAAGAAGAAAATATTTCTATCTGTTGTGAATCCTGAATTGTTATTCAGCTGTTGGAATGAACTTACTTTGCAGCATTTGTTTTGGGATTTTTCTGCTTGAGCTTTTCACATTGTACTTATTTGGTTTGATAACTTGCTGAGCCTCTAGCAGTGAAGCTAGTTCCATTATGCTGTTTTAGTTTTTCTTGTTTGCTGTAGAATTAAAGTCTAATATGCTATGTAAATATTAGAGCTTAATATGCTGTCATGAAGGAGCCCGAGACTCAATTGGCTCCCAGAAAGTCAAAGGCATCCTCTTGATGGGGGAATGAATCTTTGATTTTTGAAAGTATAATTTCAATGTCCCTATATCCTTAGTGTCAGAAGGCTTTTGTGCTATTTCAAGCTTTTTCTGTAGGAATTTGTGGTTTTGTAAAAATTTTCTATTTCGGAGTTTGAACTCGATTGTGCTTTTTGAAGCATGTTTCGTTTGTAAATCTTGGAGTTTCTATTTTGTGTGATCTTGCTATTTCAAAGATTGAATTGTGATGCTTATGGTGTTCAAATTCTTTTAAAAAGATGCTTTATTACCATGATTTTTAATTTTCGAATAACAAGCAAGGTTTTAAAACCCATGTCTGTTTTGCTAAATGATGGTTGTCCTATGAGTTGTGCACAATGGGTGAAGACAATTATAATACCACGATAACTGAAGTAAAATCTGTTATCCCCTGATAGTAGCAATCTATTACGGCCTCAGTAGATTATACAGGTGGATTAAGATTTGAGATTGGTTATAATTTTTCGATGCATTCTGAGCTAGTCTCGAAGGGTATTTCATCAGTATGCCTTGTCTCCTAATCATGTTCTCCTTTTTCTTGTTCTCCTTTTGCAGAGAAACCTCTTTTGGTGCATTGCAAGAAGACACAATTGATATATCCGAAAGAAGCATGGTAATAGGAGATGAGAAGTTGGATATGCTCCCGAAGAAGGAGAAGAAATCCAAGAAAAGCAATAAGAATGCTGCTACCAGTGGTCCAGGAGTGGTAGTGGCTGATGTTAAAATGCTAGATGGTGATTTTAGTTTTGAGGTAGAGAAGTTATCTGTTGTGGAAACCAAGAAAGAAAGGAATAATGCAAAATTGGAAACTAAAACAATAGGAGAGAGTGATGATTGTGACATCAAGAGAAAGAAAAAGAAAAAGAGAGAGGGTGGAACACATCATGGGAAGTCCACTGAAGGCAGTGATGAAGATGTTGCAATAAGTGTTGAAAAAAAGAAACCCAATAAGTTGAAGAGAAGCCACCAGGATGAGCGAGAGTTAATTCTTGATGCTCCTTTAGACACCAAGACTACTGCTCATGTAAGTGTGAGTGAAACACGGGACAATAAGAAGGTGGTTGAGATACTCAGCGAGGTTTCTGGTGGAGATGCTGTAGAGGAGACTAGGAGGAAGAAGAAATCCAAGAAAAGCAATAATAATGCTCGGACCACTGATGTAGGACTGCCAAACAGTGATGTTAGAGCTGTTGAGGGTGATTTAAGCTTAGAGGAAGAGAAGCTGTGTATTGTGAAAACTAAGGAAAAAAATGAGAAGGTCAATAAGGAAACTAAAGCAGCAGGAGAAAGTGAAGATTATGATGTCAAGAGAAAAAAAGGAAAAAAAGGCAGGACGTTCAAAGACGGTGCCGAGGCTGCTTTGGAAAGTGTTGAAGAAAAGAAAAGTAAGAAGTTGAAGAAAAGCTGCCGGGATGAGCTGGGGAGAATGCATGATATCGAGGATGGGCAGGGAGATATTGTGACAGAAGTCAATCAAGGTGATATTTCTTCAACTGTGGAAGAGATGGAAGAACAAAGCAGAACAGATACCGGTAATATCAGAAAGAGGAAAAAGGCAATGTTAGGACACAGTTCTGAAGATCCTACACATGAAAAGAGTGAAAAGAGAGTGAGATTCTCTGGTCATGTTCAGATTTTCCCTTCATCCGGTGATCCAAGTGACGAGAATCATGAAACCGAGGAAGAAAATTTACTCCGTGGCAAACGATTCTCGAAATTAGAAGATGAAATTGTCAAAGAGGCTGTTCATAAGTACATAGATATACATAACTTGGGCGAGGAAGGGCTGCAAAAGATCTTGAACTCTAGATCTAATCCTGAAGTAAAAGGCTGCTGGAAAGAAATAGGGGGCGCTATACCGTATAGGCCTTATACTGCGGTTTATTATCGTGCACAGGTCTTGTTCCGAAGGAGTGAGACGCGTAAATGGACTGAAGAAGAGTACGAGATGGTACGAAAATTCCACAAAGAGCACGGGAACAATTGGAAGGTCTTGGCTGATGAACTTGGAAAACATCGGTTTCATGTGAAGGATACATGGCGAAGGCTAAAACTGGCCAATAAGAAGAAAGGACAATGGAGTCAGGAGGAATACCAGACTTTGTTTGATTTAGTAAACACCGATCTGAAACTGAAGCTTTCTGAAGAGAAGAAATCTAAGCATGGGATGTTACGGGATAATATTGCCTGGGGCGCGATAAGTGACAGATTGTCCACGAGAACTGATGCAACTTGCTGCTTGAAGTGGTATGACCAATTAACATCACCCATGGTGGCCAAAGGTGAATGGGCAGATACTGATGACTATCGCCTAGTTGATGCACTTTTTGAGCTGGATGCGAGCTGCATAGAGGATGTGGACTGGGACAATCTTCTTGACCACAGGCCTGGCGAGATATGTCGAAAGAGATGGAACCAAATGGTTCTTCACATAGGTCAACATGGAAACAGGTCATTTGCTGAGCAAGTAGACGTTCTAGCTAAGAGATACCGTCCAGAATTGGTCGAAGTAAGAGAGGCTTGGGATAGTAAACCAGTTATTCCATGATATGGCATCACTCAGCATGGATGTGTCTGTAGAGAGTTGTCTTCAAGTAACACATACCATTGGGATAAACTTCTCCGTCTCTCTCTCTCTCTCTCATGATTATTGAAATGTTTTATAAAACATTTAGAAGACATAATTTAGAGGAGCTTCATTTCTGTCTGGTCGAAAGAAAAGGGAAAGATCTCCTCAATGAGATATTGGATTGTTAATCTGCAGGGCAAGAGATCTATCAATTTCAACTGCTACTTGAGATGAAGGTTTTGAGTTTTGACAATGTGTTGTTATCATTGCTCTTATGTTTCTATTCCTTTATTATCTGTAGTGTATCCTTTTTCTATTCTCCAATCTCATAGCATATGGTATGTGTTCAGTACTTAATGTAGTCTTGAAATATCATTTATCACTTCAATAGAGTAAAGGAATACAGAAGTAAAATAGGGATGTAAATGATGAGATGCTTCACTTGATTTTGTTTTTCGTTGTTGTGTTTCTCTTACTGAAGTGCATTCCTTTTCCAATATTTCCTCACCTTCTGTCAAAAAAAGAAGAAGGTATAAATAGCTAACTGAAGCAGGTTAGGGTATTTACTTTTCACTAGTAATCTTACTGGCAAATCTCATACAACAGCTTTGAACAATAAATGCAAAGTCATTGTATATAAAAAAAAAAAAAAAAAAAAAAAAAAACCCTTCGAACATTGCAGGCTTGCAGCTGTCTACCTTCATTTGTTTCCTGTAAATATGGCATATGCGATGGGTGCTCTCATGTGGAACAACCAGCAAATGTAGATGAAAAATGTGCAGGAGTAAATGTTGGATTAATGATCAAAAGAAAAATAAATTTGTTAGATATCCCTCCCAGGTTCATGTTGTTCTAAACTAGCTCTCTCATCAAAATTTTGTAAATATCTTCAATTGGAATCCTCGTATATATCAGGAGGAACATTCTTTCTTGTGAATGTGCAACTCAATTTCCTTGTACATATGATGCACAAAAGGAATAGAGCCAGAATTTTGTCATCCAGCTGTAAATGATGCATGAAAGGTAAATCAACATTGATCCTGTGATATGGAACTATATGTATAGGTTCTTGGTGCTGCAATGTTTTATCCTAAAGTGGGTGATGCTGCTATTGTATACACTGGCGATTATAATATGACACCAGATAGACATCTTGGAGCTGCTCAAATTGATCGGCTGCAGCTGAACCTTGTCATAACAGAGTAAGTAGGTCAACATATCATCTTCTGTCACAAAACCATTCAGGACATTTGCACCAAATGCTTCAGCTTAATTTAGACGGGGGTAAAAACTATAAGATGTTCGCTTCAATAGTTGGCATAATAGGAAAGTATTTATTTATTATAGTTAATTCGAAGCTTGGCTTTGCTTTGCTTTGTAGTATTTGTGATCAGCAGGGGGACTACTTTCAGTGTTTCGCAGGAAAAAAGGTAAGATGGTGAATGATTAAACCTATGTTGAATCTGACTTAGTGGAGTTATAACAGGAGCTTAGTAGAGTTGGATTCCAAAAAAAAAAAAAAAAAAGCATATATGATTGATTTTAGCTTCCTTTAAATGTAGCAACAGTTAATGCAGCTACATTTTGTACATTGAACAATATATCTGAGCATAAGCTGTAAAATAAATTATTGGAAAATCAGTTCGCCGCTATGGAAAGAGCTTTCAAAATGCAAGAAGAATAGGTTCTTGGAATCAAATCATAAGAAATGATGCCATCGTGCGTTGCGTTACGTTACGACAATACTAGTGGATAGAGAAAAAGTGGGAAAATGGGGAACCAAAAATCAGAAGAAAAAGAGGAAAAAGAGAGATTGGACAAAGGAAAATTGTATTAAAATGAAAGTTAGCTGTATGCCAGCCCTGTAGGAAGCTATAACGAAAAAGAAGAGAGACGAGACAAGAAAGAGGTCACGTGAGATGATATGCATTTACGTTAGACTCCTATATTTGCTAATGCAAACGACAACCGAAAATCTCTAGACGTAACAATATTGAAGTCTGAAGATTATAAGAGTTCACATGAGATATGGCCAATGCCTTACTGTATTTGCAAAAAACAAAACAATGCCGACACTGCCCGTGCTTCAATTGGAAGCTCCTTCATCTTAGTTTAATCATATTTATATTTGAGATTGAGGCATACATACGTAATTGATTGATTGTTATTGCTACCATTTTTTACCAACTGTTTTGCTCAGGAGTACAACGAAACAACGTTTGTGGAGCAATATATTTTTCATTTGCGAAAAGGATAATATAATTCTTTTATATTTGGCTAGTATTTTTTTCTTGGAGTAAAATGTTTTGGCTTCTATAAAATAAAGATGTTTCTTCTTATTCAGTAGCATCCACAATGTAGTCATAAGGGGTTTGAGAGTCTTGTTTAGGGAGAGAATTTCAGGACAAGTGTTAGCCTGTCACTTGTGCTTGTCTCTTTGTGAAGTTGTTCTCTCAATATTTTGTACTCTCTTTCATATAATGGATTGCTCATCTTTGCCTGTAGACGTAGGTCAATTGACCGAATCACGTTAAATATTTGTATTTCTTTTGGTATATTCTTTTTTTGTCTAATTTATCTTCAATCAAGGTTTGCTTTGCTAGCTTCTGATGACACCTGATTATTTTGATCCTAACAAAAACTGCTAAAACACATGGCAAGGATTTCGACTCCTCCTATGATATATAGTCGGCAAATAATAAAATATATTATCCTTTCATTTCCAACGAGAGAGTACAACAAGTCACGTTGGTCTCCCATTTTAGTAAGAGGGATGTAATAGTAAAACATTATTAAATGAACTAGTATGAAAAAAGATAGTGGGAGTAAATGTTTAACATAATATAAGGACTTATAGACTGTAAATTATACTTCTTGTTTGACGAATGGTATCATGAAAGTAAAGTTTTCTTGAAATTTAAGACTGATGAGTGCACGCGCGAGGAAGTCAATGTTTGTTGGCACCACCACTAGCAAGTGTCACTTATCATGATGTAATTTTGGTTAATTGGTTCACTATGATGTCTCTACAAATAGAAAAATCTGCATTGATATACATATTGTCCACCTCAAGCAATAACAACCTTTCCTTATCAGTCCACCACGCCTAACTATGACATTTTCAAAATTTAAACTCGATGAGTTAAACTTTGAAAATTTTAGTATTAATTTATTACATTGAAAATTATGGATTTAGAATTTAATTTGATACTTATAATATGTTGGTGTCAAAAATACTGTGTTCAGTTAGATCCCATTGAATAAAATCTCTCTCTGCTGACTGCCCCCGCCTATCACGTCCGTGGACCTCTATTCTAAGTAACTAGTGTATATAAATAGCTAGCTACCTGCTCATTCATATTAATCACACACAAGGCTAGCTCCAATTTGCCCTTTCACTAAAAGGGGCTCTGCATATTTTACTGTTGTTATATTTCTGTCGTAGCCAAAACCAAAAGCTGCCGGAAAATCCAGAGGATGATGCCACCAATTTTGAAGCTGCTACTATGGTGCTGCTTGTGTTTGTGTGGTGTACTAACAACAACGTATGCTCGTCCTCAGCCTCGAAATCTGATCGTTGATTCAAATTCCACTTCCAACGACGAGTTCATCCGCAGAAGCCTCTTGAGCAATGGCCTCGGCCGAACTCCTCAAATGGGGTAAGATTTTGTTTTCGAGTTACACACTTTCAGTGTACAGAAGTTAAATTCGTTTACGTAAGACATTATTGAAAGTGGAAGAGTATAAGTAGTGTTGTTGTTATCATGAAAGAAAACCATGAATGCAGAGTATGTGGGATTCATAATGGCAGCTCGTGAACTTGTCAAGTTGTCCATACTTATTTAATTAAGATCTATAATTCAAAAACATTTTACTACAAGAAAACAAAAACAATTCAGATGGGGCAGTGATTTGGCCCCCTTAATTGACGACCCCACTCCACTTATTTTTATGCAAAATCAGAGAAAGGGGTACGTATCAAGAAGACAGTTTAGTGACTAAACTATCATAATTCAAGATTTAAATGTCATGTTTTTTTAAAAAAATTATGTGAAGAAAGTAAATTTAGAGAAAGGCTAGCTTTGGATGATTGAGTGTTGTTGTTGTGGGTGATAAACAGATGGAGCAGCTGGAATCATTTTGGTTGTAATATTGAGGAGAAAATGATAAGGGAAACAGGTCAGCTAAATTATTGACTAGTTTCAAATGAACAAATTCATGTACCATAGTTCTTTGCTAGCTACAATACAGTTGTCACAAATTGGTTTTATATGTGGCAGCTGATGCAATGGTCTCTACTGGACTTGCTTCTCTTGGTTATGAATACATCAACATAGGTAACTTTGTGCTTTACCGTGTTTATTACAAGATCACTTAAAAAATAATTACATGTGACTTCCCATTATAACTTTTGAAATAGACAATATGCTACAACCGATTAAATTACATTGATAGTGTTAATTTTTTTTAATACAATCAGCGTATATATAAAAGTTAAATCCTATAATGAATTACAGTCTTGTTGTTACTAGTAATTTAGCTTCCATAGTTTACACCTAATCAATTATTTGTCATATTTTCTTCCTTCAGATGACTGTTGGGCCGAACTCAACAGAGACTCTCAGGTACCCTAATTTGCTTCCCCTATTTTTTATTTCTAATTCCATTTTCTATTCTCAGATAATAACTCGTATTATCCGGCCTATGTACACCCCTAGTTCAATACATAACAAAAATGGCCAAAAGGAAAAAAGAGGAAATATCATTATCACGATTACGTTTGTGGCAAATCTCTTAGCCGACAAAGGAGAAAAAACTCAATAGTCAATTATACCCTTACTTATGAGACTATTTTAGATGAAGCTTCATAAAAAGGACGTACGAAATATTGGATGCACCTAACTTTATTTAGTTTAAATATTAAGATATATGTTGAAACGGATCTTAAATTTTAAATTACTCCATATCGAGAATTAATGCGTACACTTTTCATATATATATATATGGGCGAACGTAGTGTATGGATATAATTAAATTATTCAATAAAGTCGAGCTGAAGGTAGTGAATGGAAAGGTACTTGCAACTTATATTGTAAATTTGGTCCTGGATTTTTGACACTTTGCATGTAAACTTTTTTTTTTTTTTTTGAATTTTCACGTTGAGTAGAGCATAAAATAATTTGAATAAAGTCGTGAAGTAGTTGATACTAAAGCTTTTAACAAAATTTGACAGGGAAATATGGTTCCTAAAGGTTCTACTTTTCCTTCTGGGATTAAAGCACTAGCAGATTATGTTCATGGCAAAGGATTGAAGCTCGGAATTTATTCTGATGCTGGGTAATTTTTTTTTTTTTTTTGGTAACTATCAAATTTTTTTAGTCACCAAAGCAAAACAATACATCTTAGACATAATTTTATTAATTCCTTTTAAATTTTATGTATGCCTTCTATAAAGGAATACATAATTAGGTGATTGTAATATTGTAATGCATACATTAATAGACGTAAAACTAAATCAGTTTTGAAATTTCCAAGAAATGATAAACGAAGGTTCTTTTTTTTTTTTTTTTTTTTTTTTTTTTTTGTAATGCAGGAGTCAGACGTGTAGTAATCAAATGCCAGGTTCATTAGGACACGAAGAACAAGATGCAAAAACTTTTGCTTCCTGGGTATCTTTGCTTGGCCTATATAGACACATTTAAAAAAAAACAATAATCATAATTTTGGAGATTATAATTGAGTTTATTATTTTTACTTTTGCATTTAATCGCCAATACTTAACTTGTCCTATATTTCTTAGGGGGTTGATTACTTGAAGTATGATAATTGTAACAACGAGAATCGAAGTCCAAGGGAAAGGTACTACCTTTCTTAACAAGAATATGCCTTTTGTTGTTGTTTTTAAATTTTTTTATTTTTACTATGATATTTTAAAATGTCCATTAAGTGTATTTGTTTCCTTAAATGAAACAGGTATCCTACAATGAGCAAAGCTTTACAGAACTCTGGAAGGGCTATATTTTATTCTCTATGTGAATGGTGAGAATATTTCTTGAATTTAATGTGATGATGCCATTGGCGGCACATCTAGATTATACTAAGGATTTTAATAAGTATTTTTTTTTTTTCCAATTTCAGGGGAGATGATGATCCTGCCACTTGGGCTTCCTCTGTTGGAAATAGTTGGAGAACTACTGGAGATATTTCTGATAATTGGGACAGGTAAAATAGAAATTTTAAAAAACAAAGAGAAGTGCTCTTCAATTTTTAATTCAAAAGTAAGAAAAATAGAAACTTTCGTTACAACTACTGTGTGCATTCCTAGCTCATTGAGGTTGTTCCTTTTAAAAAACAAAAAATAAAAGGAAAACTACCAGCTATGTCCATTTTTTTTCACTTTTTTCCGGAATTTTATATTTCTTACATCCAAACGCCCACTTAATATGCTCGACTTGGCAGCATGACTTCTCGGGCAGATATGAATGACAAATGGGCATCTTATGCTGGTCCAGGTGGCTGGAACGGTAACTATTAAAATTTCATTTATTTAATTTGATAATAAATCAAGATTAATTTTCCCAACTTTGAATTAATTTGGCATGGTGTTTGTTGTTACAGATCCAGACATGTTGGAAGTTGGAAATGGAGGAATGACCACTGCAGAATATCGTTCCCATTTCAGCATATGGGCATTAGCAAAAGTCAGTGGTGATTATAATTCTGAATTTAACTTTTAAAAAAAGTTCTCTTTGCAAAATGGACTTTAATTTGTTATGTATTTTTTTTGTTTTGTTATAGGCGCCTTTAATAATAGGTTGTGATTTGCGTTCGATTGACCAAACTACCCATGAAATCCTAAGCAACAAAGAGGTTATTGCAGTTAATCAAGGTAAAAAAAAAATTCATTTTCTTCTTTTTTTCAGTTGCATTTTAACAAGACTAATGCTAGAAGACTAGAACATAACATTTTTCTACTTGTTTAAATTGAGATCAGATAAACTTGGAGTTCAAGGTAAAAAAGTTAAGCAGAATGGAGATTTGGAGGTAAGTAATTTTTCAAATTACCCTCTATCCAATTTGAAGTTCCACTTAACTCTTCTTTAACACAATAACAACAACGACATACTCAGTGCATTTCTACAAGTGAATTCTGGGGAGGGCAGGATGTACGCATATCTTATCCCTATCTTATGTGAGGTAGAAATGATGTTTCCAATAGACCATCGGCTCAAGAAAAACATTTTCAAAATAGGTTTGAAGAAAAAGTATTGCCAGCAAAAATAATAATGATGGTAGCCCGGTGCACAAAGCATCCCACGTTCACGCAAGGTTCGGGAAGCGCCGCACCCCCAAAGGGTGTGACGTAGACAACCTACCCTAATGCAAGCATTAATGACTGCTTCTACGGTTCAAACCTATGATATATATGTTACACAAAGACAACTTTATTATTGTTCCAAGACTCCGTTTCTTTTTTAACTCTTCTTTAATACAAGACCTGCAAATACAGGTTTGGGCAGGACCTTTAAGTGGCAAAAGGGTAGCAGTGGTGCTATGGAATAGAAGTTCATCCAAAGCTGATATCACTGCTTATTGGTCTGATATAGGCCTTGATTCTTCCACTCTTGTTGATGCACGAGACTTGTGGGCTGTAAGTCTTTCATTTATTCTTTTTTTCTAATTTAAATTGCTCACATATCATTACTTTAACATGATCAATATGTCCAATTATGTCTTTTATTACTTGTTAATATTTTTAAACCTATCTACATTGCATAGAAATAAATCTTTACGCATAGGTGGATTTTATTTTTAAGTTAATGAATATAAGGTATTATTGTACTAATTAATTACTCTTTTGTGGTGATGGTACGGTCCAGTTGAATAAGGAAATAATTTTCTATGACAAGATATAATTTGAATAAAAGATAATTATCCTTCAAAAATCTTGTGTATTTTGTTTACCGATCTCATGTATTATATTTGACGAATGTCCCATGAAAAGAGTGATAAAACTAAAATTCTTATTTTATTTCCAAAGCAAAGGAGAAGTGTGATTTTGAAATTTATAGCTTAATTTGGACGACTGCTTAGATAAGCAAAAATAGAAAAAATGATAAGCATCATTTTCTTTGTATATTTACATGTAAGTTTAACGTGAATAACATATATCAATTGAATTGATTTGCAGCATTCAACAAAAGGATCAGTTAAAGGACAAATATCAGCTAGCATTGATTCACATGATTGCAGGATGTATGTTCTCACTCCTAAAAAATAAGTTCAACAAATGGAGGCATATATACCTAGCTCATTTTATTAGAAGAAGAAAAATAAGTTATGGAATTTTCATTTTATAGTTGGCAACTAGCACGAAAATCAATATTAAGCTATTATGGAGTTGTTTTCTTTATGTAGTGAACTTAGTGCATGTTGTTTTCTTTCTCTCTATTTAATTTACTTTATGTTTATCATTTTATTATTTCAATTTCCATTACTTTAGCTGCTACTGCTTAGTATGTTATCACACTTTTAGACTTTAATATAATTTAACATCACAAGACTTAAAAGTATTCTTTTATATTTATTAGCCTTGAGGCTCAGTCAAGACAGTACACAAAAGGAAACAGATGGTGAGATGGATTAACATTTTGAAATGAGCGTTAGTTAGAATGCGCACTTTTCTTTTTAACATTGTGTGACGCCCATGACGGAGGACGGATTAAGCAGGATTGACATGTTTCTAGGCTAGCTAGCAAGCTTTTAAAGAAGGGGTGAACATGTCATATTAGGCAAATCTCACATCGAAATGTGAGATGAAAGTGAAGAGTTTTATAAGGCACAACAGAAGTTCACATCATACACGCGCGTTTTTGGACTCGATGATGGCGTAATCCAAGAGACAAATCCGTTGGATCTATTGGGCCAAAGCGGATAATGCGTGCCATGAACTTGGATCGTGACAAATATAATACGAGAGCCTAACTCTCTCTCAGTGCGGTGGTGGATCGAGCAAACCTCAGCGAGGACGCGCCCATAATGGAGAGTGGGTCAAGCAGGACCAGCAGGCTTCTCAGCTGGCATGCTTCTGAAGAAGGGATGCACCACCTAAGGTGAACCATATTAGAACGGGAGAAGAAACACTATAAGTTCACATGGTATGCCGCGTTTAGCCCAAGAGACCAATCCGTGAGGTTTATTGAGCCAAAGTAGATAATACGTGTCATGGACTTGGGCCGCGATACTTAGTATAAACAAGCCAACAACGGTTGCTTAACTAGTTGGATTATTGCAAATCTAATCTTAATAAAAATAAAACAAAAACTCAACAAAAGAGATGGAACTTAAAATTTCTTGACTCTATGGAAACAACAGATGCTTCACTATTTGGAATAGTACAAATCTAATTGAAAAACTCAATGGAAAATATTGAACTTAATTGAACTTCTTTGTGGAAACAACGGATGCTTCACTATTTGGATTAGCACAAATTAATGTAATTAAGTAATTTTATTATAACACAAATCAGATCCCTGAGTTGATTTGTGCTATCTGTTTAGTTAGAATGGAGGATTACAATTTTAGCTATAACAGATGTTTTCAACATCAAGTCCATGAAGTTTTGTCTTAATTATAAATGATGTTTTATATTTCAAGTGCATCAGATCAAAGTTTGTATAAACGTTGTACTACTATTTTTTGTCTTTTGTGTTAGCCACAAATTAATCCTCTTTACGTCATCATATAAATAATATTCTGGCATTGTCTATAAGTATATAATATGATTTGTCACGACCCAAAATTCACTAAGGATCGTGATGACACCGAACTCCACTGTAAGGCAAGCCGACATCAAATAACTAAAAATTTCTCATAGAATTCTACTGAATAAATAATGACGTTTTTAACAAATCTAAATACTGAATAATCCCTTAGTCATCCCAGAACCCAGTGTCACAAGTGCATGAGCAATTTCTAGGGAACAATGTAATACACTAACCGTCCGGAATACAAATTGGACAGTAAAGGAAATACAATACACTACTCTGAAGGAGACTCTGCTGGTTGCGGACCATCTCGAGAAAAGCAGCTCACCCCAGTCTCTGTATCAACCATGCCGCTGCGCCGAACTAAGCCACAAGACAAACATGTGTCTGTGCAACAAAAATGCACAGCAAGTATAGCATGAGTACAAAAACAACGTGTACCCAGTCTTACTAGTGGTCCAGTGACAAAAATACATTAAAGAAGTGAATAAATATGAAGCAGAGTAAACATATTAAACAAACATGTATAAAATACGTGAAACAATTCCCTTCTTTACGACTATACTCAAGCTCTCAAGTAACATGTTCCCTCCGTAACCGGAACATATACATAAAGGTATAGTGGCCTTCATAAAATGGTTGTTACAATTTCAAATCAGGGAAAGATCCCCAGGTACACTGGCTGCTAGCCAAATGTTAAGCACGAGTTCTATAAGAATGATGTGTGTGTGTGTATATATATATAGAAAATGCCGAGGCGTACGGTCCGATCCAATATAAAAGTAAAATGTGCACTGCCGAGGGTCGAAATACGCGAACCATAGATGCATCTATTAATGTCACGACTCGAAATCCCTCCAAAGGAATCGTGATGGCACCTAGTCTCTAAACTAGGTAAGCCTAACATTTACTGAAATAACATTAACATTTACTGACTTCAAATTAAATAACTCTTAATAAATCACAATTCCCAAAACCGGTGATACAAGTCATAAGCCTTTCTAAGAGTAGTTATACAAAATAAATACAACATTATTCCAGAACGAGAAGGAATCAATGGGACGTAAATACAAACGAAGGTGACTCCGAGGCCTGCGAACGCAGCAATAGGTTACCGTGAGTCTCCACCGCGACGGCCCGCACAGCTACTATCGATCAATACCCGGATCTGTACACATAAAAAATGTACATAAGTGTAGTATGAGCACACCACGGCGGTGCCCAGTAAGTATCAAGACTAACCTCGGTGGGGTAGTGACGAGAAACAGTAAGACACCTACTGGTCAAATGAAATGAATAGGATGGGATAACAAAATATCGAGTTAAAGATAACGAGGTAATACCAACAGCGGAGAGAAATCAAAATACAAACAGTGGGAACAATAAAGGGAGAACGCGGGTAATAACTAACGATAACCAAGTAAATCAACACTGACATAACAGGAACAGAGACAAGTAAGAATGTTTTCAAATAAAGAAGGCAATGCCAACACAGCCAATCATATCATGCCTAGTACACAATCCCGACCATCTCAACCCTTGATTTCTCATGTCATAATCTCAACTTCCGAACCTTCAGCACATATGGCACCTTGTGCCCGCATATTTTTCCGTCTCACTTTTAACAACAAAATCCACATGCTATACATTACATAATGTCCGTACAAATGCACTCAAGATGTTCAAGAAGTCTCATTTACATAATATAAAGTAAATTACAATTTCTAGACTAATTAGGAAAAAAAACAGCGAGAAAAGTTGAAGTTGTTTAATATAATTAAATGCTAGCAGTATGAAGTAATACAGGATAATAAGAATAACAACGGCTATAGCAGAGACAAAATAATCACAGAAGGAATACAGCTCAATACAGAGATAACATCCGGGGATCTCTCAGTATCCCGAGGATCTCTTAGTATCCTCAATATGTGTGCTGGGGATCTCTTGGTATCCCGAGATCTCTTGGTATCCCGACTATCTCCTAGTATCCTCAATATATGTGATGGGGATCTCTTGGTATCCCGAGGATCTCTTAGTATCCTCAATATATGTGCTGGGGATCTCTTGGTATCCCGAGGATCTCTTAGTATCCTCAACATATATGCTGGGGATCTCTTGGTATCCCGAGGATATCTTAGTATCCTTAGTATATGTGCTGTGGATCTCTTGGTATCCCGAGGATCTCTCAGTATCCTCAATGCATGTGCTGGGGATCTCTTGGTATCCCGAGGATCTCTTAGTATCCTCAATATATATGTTGGGGATCTCTTGGTATCCCGCACTACAGTACAAATCAATATAAATATACATGTGCACGGCATCACCCTTCGTGCTTTATCACTCTTTCGCACCCAAACAGTAGAAACAACAACATCCCGACAAGGGAATCAATCAATAGAAACAATAACATCCCGGCAAGGGAATCAACGAAGAAACAATAACATCCCGGCAAGGGAGTCAACAATAGAAACAATAACGTCCCGACAAGGGAATCAACAATACATAATAAGGGTCATAGAAAACCAAGAAGCACGATAACCTCAACAAAACAACAAGACATAATAAGCACGTGATAGCTACACCGGTAACCACAACAATTGGACATGTAACATACTTGCACGAAGTCATAGAGGAACTCACAATAAAGAAGTATCAAAACAATAAGGAAGGCAATCACTTCAATTAAGGCAATTAAGGGTCAATGTAACACGTAAGAATTAGAGGAAAGTTAACAACATCATATAAAGCATATAGATGCAATTCGAGCAATTATTAAACCCAACCATAACAGGATACTTTTCACATAATGGACATAAGGACCTAAGAACCCTAGAGGCAAATTTTCCACAAATAAATCCGAGCACACACTCGTCACCTCGCGTGCACGGACTACAATTAGCATAGAAGACTCAAATCTTAAGGGGAAGTCCCCCACACAAGGTTAGGCAAGATACTTACCTCAATCCGGCTGATTCAATACTCAATTTAGATTTTCCTTTACCAATTCATCAACACTCGGCTCAATCTAGCCAAAAACGACTTGAATACATCAAACAATGCAAGAGAAAACAATTTCAATTAACAAAACTATGATTCTTATACAATTTGCAAAAAGTCAACAAAAGTCAACTCCCCGGGCCCGCACCTCGGAACCCGACAAAATTTACAAAAATCGAACACCCATTCCGCTACGAGTTCACCCATACAAAAATTATCTAATTCCGATACCATTTGGTCATTCAAATTATCATTTTACATTTTTGAAAGATTTCGCAATTTTTCCCAAATTTTCCTTTAGATTCTCATGAATTTGATGTTATATCTAAGATATAATCACAAAATATTGTTGAAAATTGATTAGAGACACTTACCCAATGATTTGGAGAAGTTTGGGTCTTCGGAAAATCGCCCATGGAGGTTTAGGGTTTGAGAAAATTGAAAAATGGATGAAAATCTCGTCAAAAACCTCACTTAACAGGCCTCAGATGTCGCATTTGCGACCCAGGGTTCGCAATTGCGAACCCTCGCAAATTGTGAACAAAGCAGGGCTGGCAGAAGTCGCATTTGCGACAAAATGTGTTCGCATTTGCGAACTGGGCATCGCAAATGCGATGAAGAAGTTCGCATTTGCGAACACACCAGAAACCAGCAATTTTTCCCGACACGAGAATGAGCATAACTTCCTCATACGATGTCAAATTCGATGATTCTTTTTCCTATGGCTCCGTAATTTCGATACGGATCTAATGGTTCAAACAAAACTGAATTTGGATCCCATTTGCTCAATGTGGTATTATTTTTGCTTGAAGAAACGACGATGAAGCATCCAAAAACAATCGCAACATAGCCTAAACCTATCCGAAACTCACCCAAGCCCTCGAGGCTCCAAAACAAACATGCACGCAAGTCTATAAACATCATACGGACTTGCTCGTGCAATTAAATTATCAAAATAACATCAAAAACTATGAATTTAACCTTAAAACTCATGATTTTCTAACTTTTCAACCGGACGTCCAAATCACGTCAAATCAGTTCCCATTCTCACCAAATTTCACAGATAGGACTTAAATATCATAACAAACTTGTACCAGGCTCCGGAACCAAAATACGGGCCCGATAACTAAGAGTTCAAACATTAATTCATTTCTTTATTTCCTTTAAAAACCAGCACAACAATTTTCTTCAAAAATTGTTTTTCTAAGGCTAGGGACCTCGGAATTCAATTCCGGGCATACGCCCAAGTCCCATATTTTACCGCGGACCTCCCGGGATCGTCGGAACACAGATCCGGGTCCGTTTACCAAAAATGTTGACCAAAGTCAACTAAAAACCAAATTTTAACTCTAGAAATTACTATATTTTTTATATTTTCACATAGAAGCTTTCCGATTTCATGACCGGACTGCGCACGCAAGTCGATACACATAATATGAAGCTACTCGTGACCTCAAACTGCCGAACCGGATGAAATTGCTCAAAACTACCAGTCTGGTCGTTACATCCTCCTCCACTTAAACATACGTTCGTCCTCGAACGTGCCCGGAGTCGTTCAAAAGCCATCGAACCACTGCATAAGCTCCTCATACATACACCCGGCAACACCCAAACCTATGTAGGACTGACAATGCAACTTAACTGATGGTCTCGCCTCATCCTTAGTCCATAACCTTAGGACATAACCCAAACCTCAACGTTTGAAATTCATCATAGAACCGGACTCCCACATCATCACACTGCTTTAACCTGAACAAGCTGAATCGAGCCAAAATTCCAATCCAGAATACAATCACATGTTGTTTCACACAACTCAAATGCCAGAAGCAATAACCTCTGACCACCATAGCTGTACAAATAACATCCTGGATGCCGGCAATACACCTCACATTGAATATAACCTTGTTCCGGACCTCCACAACATTGCCCATGATAAAGAAACATGCGGGTATTCATAGCCGCTCACGAAGTCAACAAGTTAAGAAACTCTCTCGCCCGCCAAGGGTCATTACCCAACTCTTAGCAGAAACAACCACACACATCCAAGCACTCCTCACATGAGAGTGTGGTACATAAATCCTGCCGAGGCGAACGGCCCGATCCCATAAGAGTAGTAGAAGGAAATACCCCGCTCGCGAATCATACGTGCGACGCGGTAAAATATAAATTTAAGGAATCACCCCGCTCGCGGATCATACTTGCGATGCGGTCAAATATAAATTTAACATTAAAATCATATCTCTTTCTTAATTCTTTTCAAAATAAGGGAAATTCAGCTTGTAGCTTTTTAAGGAAATTACCCCGCTGCGCAACATACATGCAACGCGGTTACACATAGATTTCTTAAGCTATTATAATATTCCTTCAATTCATTTCAAAAATATGAAGTTCAAATAAAAACTTTTAAGATCTCAAATTCCTCAATTTCAACTCTTTTCAAGAGATTTACTAAGCAAACTCAATCTCGCTTCTTCTCAAGGCAAACAATAAACATAAATCAACTACAATATCAACAAGGCATGGTGTAAACCTAAAACTACCCGAACATAGGCATAACTAGTAGCTACATACAAACTCTCGTCACCTCGTGCATACGTAGCCCCCCACAAATAGAGGCACATATTAATTTGGTTCACCTATGGGGTTAATTTCCTCTTACAAGGTTAGAAAGGAGACTCGCCTCGCTCCGAAGTTCCATAACCGGCATTCCACGCCCTTCCGAAGACTCAAACGAATGCAAAATGCTCCAAAACTAGCCAATAATTATGTAAACCCATGAATATATGTTCAATTACTCATTATAGTCTAATTTATAACAATTCCTAACCCCCAATGGACAAGTTGACAAAATTGTCCTCGGTCCTACGTGCCCGGATTCCGAAATTTTTCGTAGATAAAGTTTACCAATGACCTCACGAACTCAAATATATAATTTATTCTCAATTCCATGCCCAAAATCGTGGTCAAAATCCAAAAATCTCAATTTCTAGGTTTTCTTTAAAACCCCAAATTTTCCTTTAGATTCTCATTAATTTTGATGTTAAATCTAAGGTATAATCACAAAATATAATTGAAAATTGGTTAGAGGCACTTACCCAATGATTTGATACAAAATCCTTCTCTCAAAATCGCCGACTCTCGGACCTAGGGTTCAAAATATGATAAAATGAAGCAAGAACCCGAGTAACACAGCTGAAAACAAGTTGCAAATGCCGCAATTGCGAACCCTCGCAAAAACGAATAAAGCCTTCGCAATTGCGAACTGGGCATCGCAATTGCGATGGAAATGTTTGCAATTGCGACCACACTAGAACCAGTAGTTTTCCCGACACAAAAATGAGCATAACTTCCTCATACGATTTCCAAATTCGATGATTCTTTTGCTAATGATACGGATCTAATGGTTCAATAAAAACTGAATTTGGAGCTCATTTGCTTAATGTGGTACCCTTTATTCCCAAAGAAACAACGTTGAAACATCAAATAAGAGCGCAATACAACCCGAAACACACCCGAGGCCCCCGAGACCCCGTCCAATCACACAACTCAGTCCCATAACATAACATGGACCTACTCGAAACCTCAAATCACGTCAAACAACACTAAACCATGAATCGCACTCCGATTCAAGCTTAATGAACTTTAAAATTTCAAACTTCTACTTTCGATGTTTAAACCTATCAAATCACGTCTGATTGACCTCAAATTTTGCACACAAGTCATATTCGACATTATGAACCTACTCCAACTTCTGGAATCGGAATCCGACCCCGATATCAAAAGGTCCACTTCCGGTCAACTTCTCAAAAACCTTCAAATTTCCAACTTAAGCCAAATGAATCCAAAATGACCCATGGACCTCTGAATTCACTTCCGATCGCGCTCCCAACACTGGAATCACCATACAGAGTTATTCCCAAACTTGGAATCCCAAACGGACATCGATAACACTGAAATGCACTTCAACCCAAACTTATGAAATTCTTCCAAAAATGCTAACTTCTATAGTAGGTGCCGAAACGTTCCCGGGTCTTCCAAAACCCGATCCTGACATACGCCCAAGTCCGAAATCATCATACGAACCTGCTGGAACCTTCGAATCCCGGTTCTGAGGTTGTTTACTCAAAAATCCAATCTTAGTCAATTCTTTCAACTTAAAGCTTCCGAAATGAGAATTCTCTCTCCAAATCAACTCCGAACTTTCCGGAATTCAATTCCGACCATGAGTACAAGTCATTGTCACACCTCCTTTTTTACACACCTACCCCGAAGGTAAATGTATAAGGGAGTTTTTCCATTTAAAGTGACATTATTCGAAATGGAATTATTTATTTGTTTTATAGAGTCGCCACTTGGGAAAGGATTGGCTTTTGGTGTCCCAAGTCACCGATTTAATTTAAATCCCAAATCGAGGAAAATTTCGACTTCCCTATTGGAGTCTGCGAACCAGAAATTCTGAATAAGGAATTCTGTTGACCCGAGGGAAGGTGTTAGGCACCCCCGGATCCCGTGGTTCTAGCACGGTCGCTTAAATTATTATAATTGGCTAAAAATCTGATTTTAATACATGTTTTAACCTATGTGCTTTTCAATTTTAAGCCGCTTTTATTATTTATTTTTAAAGAGAATTGCAACGTCGTGAAAATGTATCTCAAACCACGTCGCACCAGTACGCCCGTGATATTTTGGCACATTTCAACTTCGTTGAGATTTGGATTTGGGTCACATAAATGTGCACCCGTATTTAAGAAGGTAACATTATTAAAAATGCGCCTAAAGTAACTAACGCGTTATTATCTTTGGGGAGGGACGTGAAGTTTGCTAACGGTCCGTCCCGGATACTAAGTATTTTAATATAAATATTTAAAGAGGGCCCCGCAATTTATGCATTTTGTTTGGCAGGGCGCACCTCGTTTCGTTATTTGAAGGCCAACCTAAAGCAAACTACGATTTTCTATTTAATTTTTTTGTCTCTAAAAAGCCTTAGTTAATTATAAAATCCGGGTCTCAAGTTCAAGTCCGGATTCAAACAAAAGGAAAAAAAATCTCTTAATTTGAGCCCGCTGCCTAACTTGAAAACCCGAATTCATGTTACAAAATTAATTCTAATGATCTTAAAGGAATTCCAACCTCCAGCATTGTTTGTAATGTTTTACTGGAGACAAACATTTCCATAAATGCAATAAATGCTGCAAAGGATAAATAAGAGAGAATTGAAGTTACACTTTCAGAAGATGGCATAAAAGCCCCAACACAGTAACCTGTGCTACACCATTGAACTTGTGTGCACCCATAAAACCCATAAATCGAGTATATCAAATACACGTCAATTAATGGCATATGCAATGTAATTAAAGGAAAGTCCAGCTACTAATGGCCTACAACTTGAATCCAATTTATTAAACGCAAGAAACTTCCAATCCTTACATACAAAAAATGAAATAACTCTCAATGATATTATTCAAAAGCCAGCAAATGAATGAAGGCAAATTGTTTTATTTCATTGCTAAAGAGTATCTCTAAAGGAGGCAAAGGAAGAAGGAAAAGAAGAAGCCAAAGCCGAAGGAAAGCATTAGAAGCAAAATTCTCATTAACAAACTTGGATTTAATAGTTCAAGAAAAGAACACAAGTGAGATGAACAAAGTTTATTCGCAAGATTTGGACGTGTCATGTCCTTCACAATGACGCAAAACAAGGAAACCAACGGTATCACAGTCCACAATGCAACAAACTAAAAGGGTTAATTAGAGAATAATACGCATAGCTATTATTCTTCAATTTAATGACATAGCCACAGATTTCCAGTTAAAGAAAATATCAATTGCAAGACAACAATTACAGTCTACTAGAATATGAATCAATCCTGCATAAATAAAACTTGCTGGGAATTGAATATGATACATGATAAACCTGGTGAATCATTCAAAAGCAGACAAAACAACTCACTACTGCTATAATCGAAACCAAGAAAAGCAGAACTTCAATTTTATTTCATACACAGCAAGTTCAACATTTAAAGTTTTCGACATACCTAGATATAAGCGAACATAAACCGAAGGAAACAAGCAGAGATCTGACGCAAATGGTGAGACCCAGCAACAAGAACAAAAACGAACCAGCAACAGCAACAGAAATTGAAGTTCAACTCGAACTTCACATTCAGAAAAATATCTGAAACCCAGCTATCCGAGAGTGAAACCCAGCTGATGAAACTCTTTTAGTTCTTTTTTTTTTTGTGTTTCTGAAAATCGAAGTTGAAGTTTCAGAAATTCTTCTGTTTTTCTTCTCTTTTTTTTTCAATTTCTCGTGAAGCTTTGGTTTCCAAATTTGAGATGCAATTTCGGATCTAGAAATTTGCTTTCAGATTTTTGTTTTTGTTTACGTATGAGTAAGATTATGGAGATGGTAACTATGGCGACTGGGGCTTTCTCAAATGGGGAGGGAGTTGGCTCTTGCTATGTGAGGAAGGAACGCAGCTTTTTGTTTTTCCCCCTTTTTTTTGGGTAGATCCCCCTCTCTTTGTGCCTTAGCTCCCCTTTTATGTCAGGGATTAGGGCAAAGGGTAATGGGTATTTGGGTAGGGAGATTAGGCTTTGAGTGGGTTATTGGGTTTGGACAGATTTGGGTATGGGCTTTGGTCTCAACATTAATTTTTGCCCAATTTCACAAGACAAACCTTTCTTTTTCAATTCTTTCTTTTATTTTCTAATTTTTTCTTTTTCTTTTGATTAAAATCCTACAAGTTAAAAATCCAAAATTATACAAAATGTGAAATTAAACTAATTAGTTAATTATAAAAATTATAAAAACCACTTAATCCTAAATTAAAAGAGAAAAAATAAATAAAAGGAAAAAGTGTAAAAATGAAGCACTTTTTGGTGATTTTCAATTTTTAATAAACAAAAAAAATTATTGGTTAATTCTAAAAATGTAAAAACAAATTTTAAATGCAATGCATGATATTTTAGTATTTTTTCATGATTTAAATAAAATTAAACATGCGAGAAAAATGCCAACAATTAATAAAATTCTATAAAAATTCCTAAAAATGGCAAATAATTAAAGAAAAAAATCTTATTTTGGGAATTCTGTAGGAGTAAATCATATAGGGCAAAAATCACGTGTTTATAGTCATAATACCTGAAGTGAAGCTACTCAGGGCCTCAAACTGCTGAACGTCACGCTAGAGCTCAAAACGACCGATCTGGACGTTACATGATTTAATTCGTCCACTTTAATTGCACGAAATTTTCCACTTGCAACTATCAAAGGATGGATGATAAATTTCATTTTTACCTTTTGTCTATATCTTTTTTCATGTAAAGCTCGTAACCACAAAGTTTAAGATGAAGAATATTTGTTTGATTGTTTATTGTACCTCTTTTTATTTCTAGTCCTCTTATTTTTTCTAGTTCCTCTACTTGTTTGTAGTTAGAAATTTTCAACTTAATGTCTAATTATATTATATTACAACTACTACTTATAAGAGAGAAAACCCATTCCTTAACTGTGATGATGAAAATAAACCCAAAAGAATATTTTATATAAAATAAACGTTGATTTTAGTTCTGCATCTTATATATGCCCATCAAATAAGAAGGAGAAGAAGAAAAATGAGTAGAAGTAGTAGTAGTATCCAGTAAACTATTTGCTGTCATCGCTTCGATCCACCCCCTCGGTGAAAAACCGTAATACGCCCTGAGGAATTCCTACCAGCAGATTTCCCTGTTTGAGTTCTAACCATGTATCATACGGCGTAGTCAATACTTACTACAATTAATTACATGTTTAGAACTACGAATATACGTAAGGTTATATTTTTATACGCTTATAGTTATGTATAATTTGATGTTTAAATCAAAGCTTGTTGGCTTGTGAGAGTAGTACAAAAATCGCGAGAAACTCTAAATACTATATATTGCATCCAAACGACAAAAGTCAAAGTAGGCTGGTTCAAATGATGTAGGATAAAATTTTATCTTTGAGAGGGAATAGATGATGACTTTAATTTTGATTATATACTATTCAACTAAAATACATAGTTTTTGAAAATGTTCTACGATTTTTGGCCCCATATTCTGGCTGTGTCATGGGCGAATATTCTGTAATAACGGAACGCATTAATAATCTATGAAGATCTTAGTAAATAGGTGTGCAAGCATTTAAGTTTTATCGAATTTAAATCGATAAAATAATGCGGCTATGTTTTAAATATTTTAGTCCAAATAAATTTATTGGGCTAATATAATTGGATTATTTATATAAGTCCAATATATATGGACTAAATAAATAAGGCTTAATTCATTGGGCTTGTCCATTTAATTGGGCTACAAATAATGAGCCCACTTCATTAGGCCCAATATGCCATCTTCCTAGAGGCCTAAGTTTGGTGCCACGTGTCAAATGACGTGGCACGCCAAGTCAAACGGAAGAGCCAATGGGATCATGCCACGTGTCAAAATGCCAAGGCATGCCAAGTCACATTAAATAGCCAATGAAACCGCGCCACGTGTGCAAGTGACATGTTTTGACCAATCAAATGCGGCCATGTCACACTTCAATTTGATTGGTCGGAAAGAGTTTGTTTTCTTACTCCTCCCTTCCACAACTATAAATAGGGGTCTTCATAACTCAAAAAAGACACCAAAAGTTATAACAAGAAGCAAGAAAAAGCTCGTGGACAAACACTTCAAATTCCTCCACAAGTTTCAAGCTTCAAGCAATCAAGTTCAAGCTCAAGAATGAAGAACAAATCAAGTTCAAGCTCAAGAACGAAGAACAAATCAAGGTCAAGTTCAAGCAATCAAGCTAAAGCTCAAGAACAAGATCATCGTTCGTGGCGACAACTACATATTCAAGATCAAGCTCAAGGCCCTTGAATTTATTTACTATTAAAAAGAAGAATCAGAGGATTCATAGAGATTGTACACTCAAATATTCGAAATAAAATACTACGATTGTTGCAATATTTTTCGGTCTTGATTTTATTTTCTTCACGCAATTTATTGTCTACAAGGTGATAGCATATCAACAAATGTCATTATTGTTGTGCCGACCACCATAATTAATAGAGAAGTAAGGAATAAAGCTCGTGATTATAGGATTCGAATTGTTACTTATTATTTACTGAGTAATTAGTTGGTTTATTAGAAAACCTCTTTGAAATAGAGTTCGTGATTTAGTGCTCCTAAATTGCCATTAACAAATAGTCACTTTTTAATATTTTTAAGTAAAATATAGCCACTATTCTGGAGTTTCAAATTTCACTAGTGAAACTTCATGATATTCTCTTGGGATTTTACTTGTGAAGTTTTAAACTCCAGGACAATAGCTATTTTTCGAAGGCATGGCTGAAAAGTGGCTAGTGGGCAGGGACGGCTCGATATATTTTGTAGAAATGGCGTGGGGTAGCCACTATTTAAGCTGGTATTTACTTTTTATCCAGCATTTTTAATGCTTAGCAATAATAGCCACTAGTCTATTAAAATTAATATGAAAAGACTGTGGTACCCTTTCTTCTATCTCTTTTCCTTCCCAAACCCTCTATCAAGCCCGGGTTTGACATAAAAGTCTCTATCCAGTCTTCTGCAAATACTGGAACTAATTTGATCTAAAAAGATATTCTGAATCTGCTACTCGTCAATGTCCAAACTTCAAATCGTTAAAAACCTTGGATGCTCTTTCTTAACAATATTTCATCTCTTTGTTGACATGTATTTCAGTTCCTGCTTATATGATTCCTTTTTTCTTTAAATTTCACCTAAATGATTCTAGAAGTATTTTTATTGAGTTATGAAAGTGGCCAGATATTTTACTTTTTGCTGTTAATAATAATTTTGATAATTGTAATCTTGATGTTTTTGGCGAGGCAAATACAATCAGTGCAATTCGAGGTGTTATCGGGTTACACAAAATGCATAGCAGAGACATAAAGAGTCATGGTTGTGGTAGGTACTTGGTCCTGAACTTAGAGTTAGAAGACAAAATGCATAGACAGGCAGTCCTTAACTTACAGTTACAAGTTCAAAAGTTAAGGACAGGCAGTCCTTAACTTATAGTTACAAGTTCAAAAGTTAAGGACAGGCAGTCCTTAACTTATAGTTACAAGTTCAAAAGTTAAGGACAATAGGTCCTTAACTTTGATTTCCAAGTTCAAAAGTTAAGGACAGACAGTCCTTAACTTACAGTTACACGCACAAAAGTTAAGGACAAGCAGTCCTTAACTTACAGTTACAAGTTCAAAAGTTAAGGACAATAGGTCCTTAACTTTGACTTACAAGTTCAAAAGTTAAGGACGCTTGGTCCTGAAGTTTGAGTTCCAAGTTCAAAAGTTGAGGACATGTAGCCTTGAAGTCCTGAACTTAGAGTTACAAGTTCAAAAGTTAAGGACATGTAGTCCTGAAGTCCTGAACTTAGAGTTACAAGTTCAAAAGTTAAGGACATGTAGTCCTGTACTTAAAGTTCCAAGTTCAAAAGTTAAGGACATGTAGTCCTGAAGTCCTGAAGTTAAGTACAAAAGTTACGGACATGAGCAGACGGGTATTTTCGTCCGGGCAGTTAAAGTTTATTAAAGCAGTGGCTAAAGACTAAAGACATTTTAAACGGTGGCTTAAAAGTAAATACATGTGTTATTAGTGGTCAACCGTGCTCTTCCCCCACATATTTTGTGGTCTAAAGCCACATAATGATTTGGGGCATTTTTTTTATTAAAAAAAAGATTTATATATGATTATTGAAGTCTATTTTTTAGCTTTTGAGATGCAAAATTATTAATTATTTTTTATAATTAATTTTTTAATAATTCTTTTTTAATTGATAATATAGCTAATCACTTTATTAAGCTTTCTTAAGAAATTATTGATCTTAGGGAAGATTATTATTAATCTTAATTTTGAAAAACTTCTTTCAGCTAAGGCAATAATTAAAGGAATAGTTAACATAAATATATGAGCAATATAGGAATGAGGAAAAAACATAATTGTTCATATCAAGTCTTTTTATCTAATTAAGCATATCAACTAAGGTATTATTCCTGATAATACTTCTCTCTAGCGCTCTTTATCTCTATTAATTTGTTTTTTGAATATCTTTATCAATTATTTTACAATTTTTGTACAATCTCATTTCTAAATCAATTCATACATTGATACGAAGCTTAGTTTTATATTGATAATTTACCACTTCAATTTGCTTATTGCATTGCTTGAAAATCCGGAAATGAACGAGAAAGAATATGCAATTTACTTTTTTCAATGAACTTAAAGCCTTGATTTTGACAAGATAATGACTCTCTCGTAAGAATGGAGAAAATGAGTAATAGTATATATTTTCAGTGAGAAAGAATAAAAAGAGACGCATAACTTGGGTTATTTGCCAACTGCTTAATTCAAATGCAGTGGCTAAAAAAAGGTTTCCATTTATACATCAGGTCGCATACACTATAAAACAAAAAAATGTATTCCCCTTTATCAAAATTTTATATATTTCTATCTTATTCAATATTTTTTTAAGGAAACAAATGCATATACATCAAATTCCTATAATTAGTACACTACTACTGAAAAATGCCCCCCCCCCCCCCCAAAAAAAAAAAATTTAGGGCCTAAAGCACTTGTCTTAGTGACTTTTGCATTAGAGCCGGCTCAGTAGGTACTATTTCCCAAAGAGATCTTTACATAAATTGCATGCAAGATTTCTATTTGTACTTCGTAAAAAAGATTTTTCTTTTGTGAAATGAACCATATTTCATCTTTTTTAGAAAGAAGTTATGTTCAGGTAAGCAAATTGTCATGGTTCCAAGAGTCTATCTATAAACTTTAAGGGCGTGGTGGCCACCGTCGAGGTGAAGTCGGGACCTAAAAGATCGAATGTAACAATATATAAACAAGTAAATCCCTTATGGATTCCAAGATATTCCTTTAATTATTGGGAGTTAAGGAATTTAGGTCTCGACTCAGGAGGAAGAACTGATAATAGACACAAAATCATCTATTTTAGCTCTATACTTGTTTTAATAAAATGCTTAGCCAATTCCATGCGTCTAACCAAAGAGTCCTTTCTTCTTCTTATTTTTCAATAGGTTATACACTAGCTATAAATTATGTATAACAATACAAGAATCATCTAAATGCCAAAAAAATTATTACATTAGCATAATACATGAATTTAAAATAAAAGGACATCATCAAAACTTACACAATTGACCAATTTTGTCCTGTTAGTTAGATAATTATGTATTATAGTTTAAAAGTATTTAATGTGATGGTATCTTAAAGAATAATTCTTTGTGGACTTTTTTTTTGTGCATGTTTCCTCCTAATCCTTTGGTTGCTCCGCCTTAACCAGAACTCTTGTTGTCGATCTTGATATCCCTCTTGAAAGTGTAACATACAGTTGTTCGTGCAAGAAAACATATTGCGGTAAATATAGTCCAATATTTAGGATGTTTGTCCTTGTACTTTATTTATTATATCTGCAAAACATAAACATACTAAAAATTATTTTCACACAAATTTAAAAGAATATTTCTTAGTTTCGGAAGACAAAAATTCGGGGATAAGAATATACTTAGAAGCACATTGACCAGTATCATAAGTTATATACCATATGTATGCTATTACATAAGCTATTCGGCGTATTTAAGTTTTTTAGTAGCATGACGGACATATTTTTCTTCAAGATCAACCTATATACAATGGAAGATCAACTTAGTCTATTATATGTACGGTGACACTAACATACATAAGAAATAATAAACTTGACAACAAACATGTATGGTAGAAGGCCGTTTGGTATTAAAGTATTTAAATATATCGGTATCATTTTCTGCTGAGCCAAAAACAGAAAAATATTTTGTTTTTACTATAAACTTTGTCAATCAACCTTTTACTTAGTTGATCAACATATTCATTTCTGTTAGCTAAGATATCTTTTTAATTCTATCATACAATTTGCACAAATTGTGTTTTAATCTAATGATAGAAATATTTCTCTTATTAAATGCACTACTATTACCATTGGGATTGATAACCAAGTGTTCAGGAAGAACCAAATCATCTTTTGTTGGATGCTCTTATTCGTTTCTGACACAAAGCAAGAAGACACTAAATATTGGATCTGTTCTTAGTTTATATTTCTTGTTAGTTGAATCTTTTTCATTTGAGGCCAGAAATATAACTTTGGCAAGCTTTTAAAGTCTCTGCTTTTTTTGATTTTGGAACTACTAGTAGTACTTGACATAAATTACCTTCCATACCATTAATTTTTCACCAAATTGTTCATTAATATCCAATATATCTATAGAACTCCGTATGACACTTAGCCATAAGTGCTTCATCCCATATTATTAATTTTGCTTTCCTTATAAATTTAGCACAAATGCTTTGTTTTGATATAATTGTGATGGTTATTTAAGTTGTTTGAATAGGTTTATCAAGCCTAAAGTGGGTGGCCCTCACAATGAAATCGTTGTTGGTACACCACTTTGTCACAACCTAAAACCAAACCGTCGTGATGGTGCCTATCATGGAATTAGACTACTCAACCATTTCAGCACAACAAAAGCTTTGAAAAATACGGAAGCAATTAATATTTAAGGAAAACCTTTTAAAAGCAGAATAAAATTCGCAACTCAGTACAAATCTCTCCATAACTGGGGCGTCCGAGTACATGAGCATCTATACAGTGATATGATCTAATACAACGTCTAGAGAATGAGAACTGAAACATAAATGAAGATAAGGAAGGTGAGTCAAGGTTTGTGAACGCCATGCAGCTACCTCGATAATCTCCAAGGATCCTGACTCCACAACTCAGTAGCTCCCGCGACCGAAAGCACCTGGATCTGCACACGAGGTGCAGTTTGTAGCGTGAGTACAACCAACTCAATAAGTAAAAAATCCGAACTTTGGAATGAAGTAGTGGCGGACTCAACCGATACAGTTCAATATAGATCTAATAGTGCAGAAATGTAGACATGCTTTCAAGTTCAGCCGTTAAACTCAATACAGTAAGGTAGATCAATTTCTGAATAATATGAAGAATATAACTTCTCTACTTTTACATGCCAATGCACATGCTGTATGTGATGAACCATGCTAAGCCTCGTGTGCTTACACTCTCGAAATGCTCCATCACTCAGTACTATATATGGCCAATCCGGCCCAGGGAAGATCCATCCCGGAACATATACATCAACTAACCATCAGTCACTTAGTACTGGGTAGGGCTAATCCAGCCCGTGGGGAAGATCCATCCCCGGGTATAAATGCTTCGGACAAGATCCATGTCCAGGGAAGATCCATCCCTCAATATAAATCAACCACGCTCACTGGGGGTGTGTGCAGACTCCGGATGGGCTCCTACAGCCCAAGCGCTATCATAAATCAGTAAAACCCGTTGCGGCGTGCAGCCCGATCCCATAAATGTCACTCACAATCAGGCCATCGGCCTCACTCGGTCATCAATCTCTCCAGCCTCTCTCTCACGGGCTTACAATGTCATGAAACTAGCATGTACATAATGATATGACGTACCAATAAATAGCAACAGAGGCTGAGGTATGATATATAATGAATGAATATGACTAAGTACGAAATTTCAATGAAAACAATAAGTCAACCGCAAAAAACGACCACTATGGGTCCCAACAGTATCAGCTTATAGCCTAAACCTGATCTCTAGCATGATTGACACCTTAATTACTTTATCACATGATGAAAACACGGATATCAACAAGATAAGTCCACTATACAGTGCCATGGAATCGACCAGGTCGCAATTCTCACAGTGCACGCCCGCACGCCCGTCACTTGGTATGTGCGTCACCTCAACACCAATCATATAACACATAATTCGGGGTATCGAACCCTTAGAACCAAGTTTAGAAGTGTTACTTACCTCAATCCGAGAATAACTCTACTCCAACACACCTTTGCCTCGCAAATCGGCATTCAAATGTCCCGAATCTAGCCACAAACATTACTATACAATCAATACTAGCTAAAGAAATCAATTCCATAAGAAAATACGAAGTTATAAATCCAAATCCAAAATCGGCTCAAAGCCGGCCCTCGGGCCCACGTCTCGAAATCCGATAAAAGTTACAAAACCCAAAATATTCAACCACGAGTCCAACTATACCAATTTTACCAAAATCCATACTAAAACGCCACTCAAATTCCCAAATCACACTCTCCAATTCCCTAGCCTCAAACCCCCAAATTTCACCTTAAAACCACACCATCTAGGTGGAAAAATCAATGGGGAAACAAGATTATTGAATAAAAATGAACACAAGGAACTTACCTCAAGAATCCTCAAAAACCCTCTCAAAAATCGCCTTAGACCGAGCTTGAAATGACCAAAATGAAGAAAATCCCAGAAACCCTCATTTTTAAGCTCTGCCCGGGCATTCCCGTCCATCCGCTTTTGCGGACAAAATTGTGCTTCTGCAAAAATCACTTAACCAACGGCCCACCACTTTTGCGGTCCTCGCCCTGCATCTGTGCAAATCGCAGGTGCGAAATTCCCCATCGTGCCTGCGAGCCATCCGCTTCTGCGCCTATAACACCGCATCTGCGACTCCGCAGGTGCGAAACCAACCTCGCACCTGCAACCTCTGTTCATTTCCACCAAACTCTGCACCTGCGTACTACCTGCCGCATCTGCAGCCAAGACCCTCGCAGGTGCGATCACACCAGAAGAGCTACAGCTTCGGCAATCCCACAACTTTAATTTTTGATCCAATAACCATCCGAAATCAACCCAAGGCCCCCGGGACCTCAAGCAAACCTACCAAAAAGTCTTAAAATATCATACGGACTTAGTCGAGCCCTTAAATCACTTCCAACAACATCAAAAACACGAATCGCACATAGATTCAAGCCTAATGAACTTTAAACTCCCAATATCTACAAATGACGCCGAAACCTATCAAATCACATCCAATTGACTCCAAATTTTGCACGCAAGTAACAAATGATGCCACAGACCTACTGCGACTCCCGGAACTCAAATCCGAGCCTGATATCAAAAAGTCCACTCTCGGACAAACTTTTCAAATTTTCAACTTTCACCATTTCAAGCCTAATTCAACTACGGACCTCCAGATCACAATCCGGACATGCTCCTAAGTCCGATATAACCCAGCAGAGCTAAAAGAATCATCGTAGCTCCATTCCAGAGTGGTCTGTACATAAGTCAACATCCGGTCAACCTTTTAAACTTAAGCTTCCAACTTAGAGTCTAAGTGTTTCTGTCATGCCCCAACCTTGGGAGGCGTGGCAGGCACCCAGTGCCGCACTGGCCCGAGCGAATCACTCTGTAACTCATTCATTTTCTTTGTAACTATCATGGGCCAACATGGCCACAACTCGTAATGTACAATTATGGGTGGGCAAATGTTCTATTAATGAACCATCGTTCATAAAATATGAGTACATATGGGCCGTCAAGGCCTCTGACATACTGTACATAATAAGCCTCTGTGTCTACAAAGCCTCTAAGATTATTTGATAAAAAATGGGACAGGGTACCGGCTGACCCATAAGTATGTAGTAAAACTCTGACACGATGGCTCATAGACTCGGCTGCACTTCGAATGAGGTGGAGTCTTACCGATCCTTCGCTGAATGTCAATCTCGTCTGCTATGAGGGATCGTCAAACTGATTGTCTATACCTGCGGGCATGAAACACCAGCGTCCCCAACAAAAGGACGTCAGTACGAATAATGTACTGAGTATGTAAGGCAGAACTGAAACATAACCATTATTCAACATTAATTAGAGACATATAAGAATCAACCTGAATCTCTAAAGTGCCACCGTATATGCATACTTATTATATATATATATATATATATATATATATATATNTACTTACATATATATATATATATATATATATAATGCTTCTCTTTGAGACTATTATCCATATGTATAATGCATGACTGCCCAACTGATCAGTGGTAACTGCCCGACCGGCCTTCGCACAGTGGTAAATGCATGACTGTCCGACCGGCCGTAGCTCGGTGGTAAATGTATAACTGCCCAACCGGCCGTAGCTCGATGGTAAATGCATGACTGCCCGACCGGCCGTAGCTCGGTGGTAAATGTATAACTGCCCAACCGGCCGTAGCTCGATGGTAAATGCATGACTGCCCAATCGGCCGTAGCTCGATAGTAAATAAATGACTGCCCAACCGGCCGTAGCACGGTGGTAAATGCATATGCATGAAGATGCATGTATTATTATATTATGAACATTAACATCTTTATCATATACCTCAATAGAGACTTAGGAACATATTTAGATATCACCTTTATAGGAATGAATAACATAGACATCCTTAACTTCTAAGAGTAGAATTACTTATGGAATAGCATTATGTTTACGTATCGTTACTTGGATCATGCAAAAAGAAAGAAGGGATAACCTTAACATACCTGGAGTAGGGAAAACTCCATATAATACTCTTGGAGAAGATTGCACGTACTCCTTTAGAACCGCAATATTTTTACGTTGATAAGCTTCTAATAATAATTTTCGTTGAATTTGATAGAAGAAGCCTCGCTGCTACTGGTTTGTAGGAATCTCACGAAAATGCTCACAATTTGAACAAGTCTCCTACTAATCTCTAATGCTACTATTTGTGGTTGTATTGAAAGTGTTAAGTGTAATATTGAAAGCCTTAGATTGAAAGAAAAGTCTTCGTTGTTAAGGAAGTGGTGTAGGAACTTTTGTAAGAATTCTGTTACTAATGATAATGTGCAAAGCCTTTTTGATTGTAGTGTCCAAATTAGCTAGAAATGAAGTAATGTGGCTTATATTTCCAAGATACAAAGTTTTGCCTTTTATTTATCCATTTGATTAAAAATACTGATTTTAATAGAAATGAAGTAGTGTATATCTAACCCTTAGTTGCCACCTAAGATTATAATACTACTTAGTCATACGTATCAAGAGTGGGACTGCCATATTTGGGATTGGTCTTATCTGATAATTTACTACTTATTTAGGTAATGTCCCGTTACCTGATAATTAATTAATTATTCGCATAATTAAAAATTATCTCAACTTACTTAAAATTCTATTTATTTTTAATATACTTTATACATCATACTACCGTGGTCATATGGTACCTTATCAAAATCTATTTAACTGTATCAAGGTTGTTAAACTTATGGGGTCTTACAATAACATTGCCACAAATCCTCTATAACCTCATGAATGACTTTAATCCCTTTTAAGCTCATATGAATACTACGACTCATCCTAGTACTAAAGTACGGGATGTCATACTACTAATATTAAAGACTTCCTTTCCATTCTATACGTGTAATCTTCTAGGTGCACACCTAATGACTCATCACCAAACTTTACACGTCTAAACCATGCACTTTAAGTGCTATGACTCACATATGTACACTTAGTGCCACCCTTGGTCATATTAATTCCATGTGGCAGACATTAAAGTTCCTCTTTACATGTGTCAACCTTTCATTACATAAAGACACCATATATTTTTACATGAATGGATATATAACACTTACTACCACTTGTCCACATCCCACATGGCTTATGCCCCACGTACCACTTATTCAATAGTCCTAATAAATTTCTAGTCTTACACTACAACCTTCCAATTAACCAACTACACATATAATAAATTCTAGCACTCAATTTGCTTAAATACTAATATACGTCATATATCTTACTATCATGATCATGTGGTATAGCACTAATCCATAACTACGGGGTATTATAGCTTGGATCTTATTTCACCTCAAAATGTCAAACTTCGGCGATACTCAATTTCTTCGATTCGTTTACCTTCTGGCTTTCATAACACTTACTTATCACTTGTTTGAAATATCACAAATACTTATAACCTCAAAATAGTCTTGTCTATGAACTTATATCAACTATCCAATGTAGAAAAGTACGGGATGTAACAGTTTCAGTTCATTACGAAATCCTTCCGGACCCGAACCGACTAACTGTCACGACCCAGATTTCCCACCGTCGGGATCGTGATGGTGCCTAACATCGCACCGCTAGGCAAGCCAACGCTAGAGTTCTATTCACCTTTTTCCTTTACATTTTATAGTTAAAAATTAACAGGAGTAAATCAAACGGAAATACTTGCAGAAGTACATAATTAAATAATTATTTATACACTATTAACAAATACCGAAACTGTTACCACCCAGAAACTAGTGTCACAATCCATTAACGTACTACGAATTACTATAAATACTGGTATGAAAGAAATTATATCTATCTCGAAAGGAAAGAAAATAGGAAAGTAGAAACTTAGAAGAGGACGCCAGGGCTTGCGGACGCCAACAGGACTACCTTGGGTCTCCTAGGTGAAGTATCTGCAACCGACCTCTCGATCAGCCACAACCAGCTCCAAAATCTGCACAGAAATTGCAGAGTACAGTATCGGTACAATTGACCCCATGTACTGGTAAGTGCCGAGCCTAACCTCGACGAGGTAGTGACGAGGCTACAACTGGGCATTTTCAATATAACCTGCAACATTATACAATAAAACAAAAAGGAAATACATAACGAATTGGAACAGTAACTTGCAGCAATAATGCGAAACCCAAATATCTTGCCAGTACTCAGCTCTAACCAATCCTTAAGAGAGTTATAATATTACAGGAATAAATCACAGTAGAAGAAGAACATAAACAACAAATGATGCAGCGCGCATCCCGATCCCACCATATCATTTTCATCAGTAACAATATGAACATTCACCCTTATTACTCCTGTTGCGGCGTGCAACCCGATCCCACCTGTCCACCCTTATTGCTCCTCAATATATCACCCTTATTGCTCTTGTTGTGGCGTGTAACCCGATCCCACCTGTCCACCCTTATTACTCCTGTTGTGGCGCGCAACCCGATCCCACCAGACATTCATATTTCACCCTTATTCCTTTTGTTGCGGCGTGCAACCAATCCTACCATATCAGTACCAATCACACAATAAGAACAAGTATTTCACAATTTAGCTCAAAACCCTCCATAATATTTATGCCTCAAACCAAACCAAACGGAAATCTATACAATTATAAAACTTCATCAATTAATACTACACAGCGAGACCAACCAAAATGTACCATGAAACACAAATAAACCAACTAAAACCAATAATGTAATACAGGGAAACTACGGAATAATTGATACCTTCAGTAAAGAAACAACATTTAACAAGAAGCAATTAGACATGGAAGCACCAATAAGCATGTAGCAGTTAAGAGAGGAAGACAATATATTAGGAACGGGGAAGGGAACAAGCTAAACGAATAATTTGGCGGCGCATAGGTACTCGTCAGCACACCTATACGCCACACACATGAAATTTGACATAGCAATTAAGTCAGGGATCCCTAATCTCTCGAGTCAAAGTTAGACCAAACACTTACCTCAATCCAACGACCAAATCAAAGCTCATTTACCGATTTTCCTCTAGATTCCACCTCCAATCCACTCGTATCTAGTCATAATTAACTTAATAACATCAATTATCGCTAAAAAATCAATTCCAATGCATAATTATAAGTTTCCCAACATTTTCCCCAAAAAGTCAAAAATCGACCTCGGGCCCGCTTTGGTCAAAGCTCGAAGTTCGGACCAAAACGCGATTACCCATTCACCCCCGAGCCCGGATATACAATTGGTTTTGGAATCTGACCTCAATTTCAGGTCTAAATCCCAAACTCCGAAATTCCTAAGTTCTACCCAAAAATACCCAATTCCACCATTAAAAACCCTAGATTGTATGATGAAATCTTGTAAAAAGATGCAAAAGATTGAAAGAAATGAGTTGAATCATTCGCCTATGATTTGGGGAAGAAATTGCCTTTGGAAAATCGCCTCTTGAGGTTTAGGTTTTGGAAAATGGGTGAATGAATAAAAATCCCGTCTAAGTCCAAGACTTATTAGCTGCAGATGTCGTATTTTCGACCTGAGCTTCGCATTTGCGAAGCTCGCAAAAGCCAGAAAGGTATCGCAAATGCGAACCCCTCGCATTTCTGTTGCCTTCGCAAATGCGAAGTCCCAATCGCAAATGCGAACCTGGACTTTCCCAAATGCGGCCTTTTTCTTCGCAAATGCGAGCTACCTAGTCCCATCCCCTTCTTCGCAAATGCGATCATTTTTTCGCAAATGCGAGGTTCGCATTTGCGAGCCGGACCTCGCAATTGCGAAGTCTGCAGACCTGAAGCATAGCAGCAATTTCTCTTAAGTCCAAATCGTAGCCTATCCGAAACTCACCCGAGCCCTTGGGGCTCCAAATCAAACCTGCACACAAGTCTTAAAACATCATACGAACTTGCTCGCGCGATCAAATCGCCAAAATAACACCTAGAACTATGAATTTAACACCAAATTGCGTAAAATTTTCAAGAAAGTTCAAAAGTTTATTTTTTCAACCAAAGGTCTGAATCACGTCAAATCAGTCTCGTTTCTCACCAAATTTCACATATAAGGCATAAATATCATAAGGAACCTGTACCGGGTTCCGAAACCAAAATACGGACCCGATACCAACGAGATCAACTATTAATCATTTTCTCAAAACCATTATAATTTTAGTTTAATAATTTTCATCAAAAATTTATTTCTCGGGCGAGGGGCCTCAGAATTTGATTCCGGGCATACGCCCAGGTCCCATATGTTACTACGGACCCATCGGAACCGTCAAAACACGGGTCCGGGTCTGTTTATCCAAAATGTTGACCAAAGTCAACGAAAATCAACTTTTTAGGCCAAAAATTCTTATTTCTTAAATTTTTCACATAAAATCTTTCCAGATACACGCCCGGACTGCGCACGCAAATCGAGGAGGAATAAAATGAGGTTTTGAAGACCTTGGAACACTGAATCGAGTTCTAAAACATAAGATGACCCTTTGGGTCATCACATTCTCCACCTCTAAAACAACCGTTCGTCCTCGAATTGACATAGAAAAGTACCTGAGCCGGTGAAAAGATGGGGATATCTGCTTTGCATATCGGACTCGGACTCCCAGGTAGCTGCCTCAACAGGCTGACCTCTCTACTGCACACGAACCGAAGGTTAACTCTTCGATCTCAACTGACGAACCTACCGGTCTAGAGTAGCTACCGGCTCCTCCTCGTAAGTCAAATCATGTTCCAACTAGACAGTGCTGAAATCTAACACGTGGAATGGATCGCCGTGATACTTCTAAAGCATGGACACATGAAACACTAGATGTACCACTGATAAACCTAGGGGCAATGCAAGTCTATAGGCCACCTATCCCACTCGATCAAGGATTTCAAAAGGCCCGATGAACCTAGGGCTTAACTTGCCCTTCTTCCCAAACCGCATCACACCCTTCTTGGGTGACACTCGAAGCAATACTCTCTCTCCGACCATGAATGCCACATCACGAACCTTACGGTAGGCATAACTCTTTTGCCTGGACTGAGCTGTACGAAGTCTCTCCTGAATGATCTTAACCTTATCCAAGGCATCCTGCACTAAGACTGTACCCAACAATTGAGCCTCCCCCAGGTCAAACCACCCAACCGGTGATCGACACCGTCTATCATATAATGCCTCATAGGGAGCCATCTGGATACTCGAATGATATCTGTTGTTGTAGGCAAACTCCGCTAACGACAAGAACTGATCCCAAGAACCTCCAAAGTCAATAACACAGGTGCGGAGCATATCCTCCAAGATCTGAATAGTACACTCGGACTGTCTGTCCGTCTGAGGATGAAACGATGTGCTCAACTTGATCCGCGTACCCAACTAACACTGTACTGCCCTCCAGAAATGTGAGGTAAACTGCGTACCTCGATCAGAAATAATAGACACGGGCACACCATGAAGACGAACGATCTCACAGATATAGATCTCTGCCAACCGCTCCGAAGAATAGGAGAATGCCACGGGAATGAAATGTGCTGACTTGGTCAGTCTATCCACAAAACCCAAACTGCGTCGAACTTCCTCTGAGTCCGGGGGAGTCCAACAATGAAATCCATAGTGATATTTTATATTAGTCCACCAAACTATAGAGTGCCTAGTCCTCTATAAGTTTCCAATGAGAATACTAATAAAACAGTAAGTAAATAAGATAGGGAGTTTTACGTGGAAAAATCCCTGCTCAAGGGGATAAAGAACCACGACCTACACTGGTAGGATTTCAACTTCACTATGAGCAACTTTTAGATTACAACCTATGCAATCTAGGAATTAAACTCTTAATCCCTCACTAACTCATAATACACCTATTACAAGCCACTTTGCAATACACCTATTACAAAGACTTCAACTCACGACTAACTCTAGTCACGACACAAACACAAAGGGTTTATGGTTTTACAAGGGGGTTCCTAAGCGTTTAACTTAGCGTTTAACTTTGTTCTTCAGGCTCTTGAGAATTAAGTTCACTGTTGTAGAAGGTTTGAATGCTTGAAGTAAATTCTCAAGTCTTCAAGTGATGTTTTTGTTGTAATACACTTGTTAATGCACCTTTGATGACATCACTTGAATGATGTAAGCACTTGGTTGGTCAAAGGACAAGTGACTGCAAAACTGCTCCACTACTGTTTCTGTGGCAGTCACTTTCCAGCTGTGCACAGTTGACTTTCGTACTGTTGTCAGGGGAACACAAGGGATCAGGTCCCTGTCTCGTTTCTCTATTTTCTATACTTGCAGCAGTTCACATTAGCTGGAGTTCAGGTTGGAATCTGTTCATTAGCAATGCGTACCAAGTGTGTCCGGTTCCCTATCTGAATCTTGACAGTAAGTTTGTTAGATCATCAAAATATAAGGCAAAGACAATGAAAACCCATCAATTTCCCCCTTTTTGATGATGACAAACTTAGACATTGATAACATATATTTAGAGAAGAATTAACCAGATGAAGTAACAGGAACTTCATAAGTTCCCCCTTACTTTATGCTTCCCCCTTAATCAGATCCCTGTTTAAAATTATACTTCCCCCTTTTTGCATCATTAAAAATACACAAGCAAGCAAACAACATAAAGAAGTCCATCCTAGCTAACTCATGCCACATATGTGCACATAACATGATAGAGAAGAGAACCAGAGAATACAAGAATTTAGATAACAAAAGAGGATAGTTTTTATATATAAAACATATGCCTTTGCTTATAAAGCAAAGGCAAGATTGGACTGTTGAAATTGGGAGCAGTACTGATACATTCCATCCACATCAAAACAAAGGAAACTAACACAACTACCAAGTCATTAAAAGAACAAAAAGACAATCCGGAAACTGGTCACTGAAAGGGTTGCTTAGGGGGCACTAGGAGTAGAGGGCTTGGAAGTTGCAACAATAGTTTGGAGAACTAAGTCTATTCGGGCATTGGCCGACTTTTGCTCATTGAGCAGATCTGCTTTCAGTTTCTCCACTTGTGCCCTGAGATCAGCATTTTCTTTTGTCAAACGAACCACTTCCTCATTTGACTCTGGAGTCCCTTGAGCCTGCTGACCTTGTAGGATAGCATTCCTAGCCTTCAACCTTCGAATCTCCTCAGTTGCACTATTTTGATCATTGATGAGCTGTGAGATTTTTGATGTACTGCCTAACCCCCCATTTTTCTCGATGCACTCACATTCTTCCAAAGTTGTTTAAGAGAAGGTCTGCTTCTTGGTTCCTACCTTGCCTTGCGTAAGCAGGAACCATATGGAAGACCATCATTGCCATCCTTGAAAGTTGCTACTTGTGCATATGTTCGATCATGATATCAGGCAAGTTCACAGGGTTACAGCCATCCAGTTGCTCCATTAGAAACAAGTCAGACTTGGAAGTCATGGACCTCCTCTCAGTACGGGGTAATAGAACTTTGTTCACCAACTCGAAGAGCAACTGGTAAACAGGGAGTGATGCCTTCTTCTGAATCTGGTCCCCCTTTTGGTTCGCATTATCCTTCACCACAGCATTCTGGAAGTTAGACCCACACGCATCTTTCACACTAGACACACCAACCGTAGGGACTTTAAGAATATCCCCAAGCAGACTCACATCAAACATAATGTCCACCTCATTCACCAAGGCACAAATATGGTCGGTATCAACAGGAAAGAGGCTGGCATAAAAGCTTTGAACCTCATCCTCATACACTTTGGGTGCATCCATTTGGAACAGATACCCTTACTGTTGAAACTCAGCCATTGCAAGAACTTGTCTCATACCAGCCATATCAGAAATTGCTGGGTCAAAAGTGCGACCCAACGGGACCTTTTGGTGCCTTAAACGTTCTGAAGTAGAACTAGTTTCACTCCTCATCTTTTTCACATATTCAGGTTCCTTAACGGGTTCCAACTTTCTCTTGTGAGACTTCATACCACTTGAATTTGCTTTTCCCTTAGACTTGACCAACACATCCTCATCAGAAACTGAGGGCTCACTCACAACATCCTTCAATTTTGAACTAGGGGTTGTAGCATTCTCTACTGAAGCAGATTGCTTCTTCTTTTGGGACCTTCTCACTAAGGAACTAGGTTCCTCTGTTGTTTCCTCCTCAACTTCCACCACAGGGACAACTTTATCACACACTATTTCATTGTCTTTCACCAATCTCCTCTTTTTCTTCTTACTGCTCTTCCTGCTCTTTTGAAGGGCAGAGTCATAAGCTACCTTTGATTGCACCCTAGTGGTAGGTCGCTTAGTAGAAGACTCAGGAGTGATCACTACCCTTCGCTTGACTATGAAAGCATCAAGAGGAGTGTTGTCTTGATCTTCCTCATCACTAGACCTCATCTCAGGGACTAGAATGTCCAAAGGCTCAACAGCAAATGGAGGAGAAGATGCAGGAGCAGAAGTGGCCTGGGAGTGAGTTCCCCGACCTATTTCCTCCGGAGAGGGGTCAGGTTCCTCACAAGAGGGCCCAGTAGTTTCTGCTGGTGCAGAGCCTTCAACAGCCACCATTGCTCCTTCTCCCCCAGACCCTATGTCTCGTTCCTCTAAGACATGGAAGCAAGAGAAATTCTCTCATATAAGACTCCATCAGCAGATACCACAAAGTTGGTCGCGATATTTTCACCCTCAATAGGCTCCATGGCCAACATAGAGTATGAAGCAACAATGGCGGAAACCTCTGCGACCTCAGAACTTTTACCTTGTTCTCCACTTTTCTTTTGATCAATGGGAAACGCAGAAAATAGAGAAGAAGGATCAACGACTTTAGGGGTTTCTGAGATAGTCGCCTTCGAACTGGAGGGTGACAAAAAATTTGAGTTAGGGGTGATTTCAGGGATGAGGACAGGGATGGTTACAGAGAACTCATCAGGGACGGAGGACTCAATGGGTTTTTTCGGGTTAGCGATGACTGAGGCAGGAGTTCCTGAGTTTGTGTCAGCCATCGAAAAGATATAGAGAAAATTCTTTGGAGAGGTTCTAATGGAGGACTATGATCTGTGAAGAAAGGAGAGGGTTTTTAATGAGAGAGGCTAATTATGAAGACAGAGATAGGAACCGGTTTTGAAACGGCATTTGTGCTTGGAGAGGTGCAACGTTTCAGAGGGAGATGGAACGATTTGAAGTGAAAAGACGTGACAACAGAGTTTTGAAAAGTTGGATGACATGGCAGTTGATATTTGTACCTTTTCAAGACGTGTATTAAAGAATGCACAGAACTACTAACCTTTGGTACAAGAACTAGGTTCTTGACCTGTCATTGAAAATTTCAATCCTCTTTTATCACCCATGCAATGCATCTACAGCTTCTATAATCATCATGTGTGTTTACCTGCAATGGTATTGAAGTGAGTTAGACTTGGCCTGAAAACACTTTAGCTAATTTTACCTGAAGGTGATTTTCATAGCCAACTAAAGGGGAATCAGGTTCTCAATTAGGCTTAAATAGCCCCAGCTTCACCATGTTTCTTTCAAAATGTTTCCTACTCAATGCTTTGATGAAGATATCTGCAATTTGGTCTTCTGTGCTGCAGAACTTCATACAAATCAACCCTTTCTCCACATTTGTCCCTCAGAAAATGATGTCTCACATCAATGTGCTTGGTTCTTTTGTGTTGAACTGGATTCTTGGACATGTTGAGTGCATTGGTGTTTTCACATAGAAGAGGCACACAATAAGTAAATACCCTAAAATCCTCCAGTTGTTGTTTAATCCATAGGAGCTGAGCACAGCAGGAGGCTGCAACTACATATTCTGCTTCAGCTGTTGAAAGAGCCACTGAGTTTTGCTTCCTTGTACCCCAGGAGATGAGACATGATCCTAGAAAGTGAGCCATTCCAGAAGTACTTTTCCTGTCCACAAGATAACCTGCATAATCAGCATATCCAATAAGATTAAAACTGTCACCTGAGGGGTAATACTGGACCAGGTCTTGTGTTCCCTTAAGGTATCTCAAAATTCTTTTGGTAGCCTTCAGATGAGATTCCTTGGGATTTGACTGAAACCTTGCACATAGCCCCACACTAAAGACAATATTGGGTCTGTTGGCAGTGTGATAGAGAAGAGATCCAATAATGCCTCTATACATAGTTTGATTCACAAGAGATCCAGTTTCATCCATGTCCAGTCTAGTAGCCGTAGCAATGGGAGTGTCTATCACTTTTGATGCTTCCATATCAAATCTCTTCAAGAGCTCTGTGATGTATTTCTGCTGACAAATGAATGTACCCTACGTGGACTGCTTCACTTGAAGACCCAAGAAGAAATTCAGCTCCATCACCATGCTCATTTCAAACTCACTTCCCATGAGTTTTGCAAATTCTTCACATAAAGAATCAACTGTTACCCAAAAATGATATCATCAATATAGACCTGAACAATGAGCATGTTCCTTCCCCGTTTCTTTAGGAACAGGGTGTTTTCAATTTTTCCTCTTGTAAAACCATTTTCTAAGAGGAACTTTGACAGCCTTTCATACCAAGCTCGAGGAGCCTGCCTAAACCCATACATTGCTTTGTCTAGTTTAAACACATATTTAGGGTGTTCATGACATTCAAACCCTGGAGGTTGCTTTACGTAGACTTCTTCCTTAAGAAGTCCATTCAGAAATGCACTCTTGACATCCATTTGGAACAGAGTGAATTCCATATGAGATGCAAAAGCGATAGAATTTTAATAGCTTCCATGTGAGCAACCGGAGCAAACGTCTCATCAAAATCAATCCCTTACTCCTGATTGTAACCTTGAACCACTAGCCTGGCCTTGTTCCTTGTAGTGTTTCCATTTTCATCAAGCTTATTCCTGAATACCCACATGGTTCCTATAATGGTTCGATCTGAGGGTCTAGGTACCAGGTGCTATACATTATTCCTTTCGAACTGATGCAGCTCATCTTGCATGGATGTAATCCAATATACATCTTTCAAGGCTTCCTTGATATTTTTGGGTTCTATTAGGGAAAGAAAGGCTGAGAAGGCAAGTGAATTTTTGGCTTTTGATCTGGTTTGCACTCCAGAATCTAGAGGGGTAACTATGTTGTCAAAAGGATGAGAGCTTTTGTGTTTCCAGTTGGGCATTTGAGGTCTATTTATAGAAGATCTGGGTATATCTAACTGGTTCCCTTGTGTTCTTCTCTCAGGTACTTATAGAGTACCCTCCACTGCATCAACCACTCTTTCTTCAGCTTCAGTGGTTGTAATTGAGGTACCTGCTTCCCTTGAAAAAGAGGCAACATTGTCTCCACTTGGCTCCTTCACTTGGCTCATCATATCTGCCTTTCCATTTGTCATGTCAATGACTTCACTAGGAACCAGTAAGGGCTCTCCATCTTGATCATCTTTGGCACTTTTCTCACATGAGGGATAGGACTCATCGAAGATAACATGAATACTTTCCTCAACACATTGAGTTCACTTGTTGTATATCTTGTAAGCTTTGCTTTGAGAAGAATACCCCAGAAAGATTCCTTCATCACTCTTGGCATCAAATTTACCAAGATGATCCTTTCCATTGTTGAGAACACAGCATTTGCACCCAAATGTTCTTAGGTGAGTCAGCTTGGGTTTCCTTCCATTCAGCAACTCAGAGGGGGTTTTGTTCAGGAGAGATCTGATCATGCACCTGTTCACCAAGTAGCAGGCAGTGTTGACAGCTTCAGCCTAGAAGTTCTTTGCAATCCCACTGTCGATCAGCATTGTTCTTGCCATTTCTTCAAGAGTTCTATTATTCCTTTCCACAACTCTATTTTGCCGGGGAGTCCTTGGAGCTGAGAAGTTGTGAGTAATGTCATTTTCATTGCAGAACTCACCAAATTTGGCATTGTCAAATTCTGTTCCATGATCTGATCTAATACATGCGACTCTAGACTCCATCTTCACCTGGATTTTCTTCACAAAGACCACAAATACCTCAAAGGTTTCATCTATTGTTCTAAGAAACAGAGTCCATGTGAATCTGGAGTATTCATCCACTATCACAAAAATGTATCTTTTTTCTCCCCTACTTTGCACTCTCATAGGGCCACATAAATCCATATGCAGAAGATCAAGTGGCTTTGAGGTGCTAACATCCTTTTTAGACTTAAAAGAGGACTTCACATGCTTTCCTCTAGCACAGGCATCACACACTTTATGTACTTTGAACTTTGACATAGGCAGACCACGGACTAGGTCCTTCTGAATTAGCTTATTTAGAAGTGAGAAGCTTGCGTGCCCCAATCTTCTGTGCCAGAGTTCAGCATCATCATCAACAGCTTTCGGACAACTCAGATCACCACTTTGTATGGACTCGAATCAGCAACATAGATGTTCTTGTATCTCTTGGCCACAAGTACCACTTCACCAGTTACCAGATTAGTAACTGTACATATCTTGGACAAGAACTCCACCTTGTTTCCTTTATCACAGATCCGAGAGACACTCAAAAGACTGTACTTAAGACCATTGACATAGTACACATTCTCAATAGAGTGAGTGAGTGATTTCCCGACTTTTCCAACTCCAAGAACGTAACCCTTTTTCCCGTTGCCAAAGGATACACTCCCTCCTTGCAGGGCTTTTAGTGAAAGGAAGTCCATAGTGTTCCCAGTCATGTGCTTTGAACATCCACTATCCATGAACTATTGCTGACTGTTTCCTTTTAATGTTCCCTGCACAAGGAAATCAAGAGTTAGTTTTAGGAACCCAAACAAGTTTGGGTCCCTTGTAGTAGGCAAGAGGATGAATAAAAGCTCTCTTAGTCCATGCAGGTAATATGCGTTTTTTGTGGGTGGCACCTGGTCCCTTTTAGTAGTTACATTTTCAGAAAACAATTTGTCTTTCTGAATGGACTGGACCCTGGCTTGGCAATTTTCCTTGAAATGCCCATTGTTCCCACAATGGGTACACAACCAGTTATTTGGTACAGTAACATACTTGCTATGGGGGTTGTTAGGGGTTTTCTCCCTTTGGAACCTTATTCCCTGCTTGTTTCCACCATTATTAACATACATGGCAGTGATAGCTTCTGAGGACTAGGACCACTTTAGGGACTTTTCAAGATCATTTTTTACTCTTTCCAATTCAGTTTGGAGATGCTTGTTTTTCTCAGTCTCAACACATAGGCTAGTTCTCACAGCCTTCAACTCGTTTTCAAGCCTAATGTGTTCCTCACTGGCTACCTCTTTTCCTTTTCCAGAATTTCCAGGTTTTGACTCAGTTCCTAGTCCCTCTATTGTTTCCCTCAGGTCTGCAATTACTACCAAGAGATCATCTCTTTCTTCCTCAATCTCAGTCACTCTTTTCACTAAGGTCTCTTTTTCTTTATTGAAGTTCTCAATGGTTTCCTTATGGTCAACAACTACAACCACTAAGTCATCTCTTTCATGTTCTATGTTAGCAATTTTTTCAGTTAAAATAGATTTTTCTTTCTCCAACTCACAAATGGTTTCCTTCAGATCAACTACACACACTACCAGATCATCTCTAATTTGTTCAGCTTCTCCTAGCTCTAAGGTCAAGGCATCCTTATCCTCCACAAGACTATGATAGGCATCAATCAATATACTAGCTAAAGACATAAGTTTCTTAGGAGAGTAGGATTTCAGATTTCTCTAAACATCCCTGAAATTTGCCTCACTGTTGTCATCGTCTTCATCATCATCTGATTGGGCCATCAAAGCAAATGTTGAATCATATTCATTTTCCGCACTTTCAACTGCCATCATCGAGCTGTCACCTTGCATCAGTTTCATCTTCAGACTCACTAGAGGAGTCTCCCCATGTTGCAAGAGCCTGTTTCACCATATTGTCAATAGATCTCTTCCTTTTGAAGTGCTTGTCAGGAACCGGGTTCCACTTGGCTGCTTTCTCAAGGTTGTACTTGGAGTGTTCTTGCTTCAGGAGAGGATAATCTTTTATGAAGTGTCTTGGCTTTCCACACTTGTGGCAGAGATCATAGTTCTTTGGTTTGCTGGAGTTGCCCCTTTTTAGTATTCCTCCATTTCTTCTGACCATCTTCTGAAACCTTTTGGTCAAGTAGGCCATGTCACTGTCCTCCTCACTCGAGTCATTGCTTTCAGCTTTGAGTACCAGGTTCTTTTCTTTCTTCGGTTCTCTTCTTTCACTGTCTATCTTCCTCTTTATCTCGTAGGTCTTCTGATTTCCAACCAGCTCGTCTATGATCAGCTCCTGTAGGTCCTTTGCTTCAGTAATAGCATTCACCTTGCTTTCCCAGGAATTGGGCAGGATACTGAGAATTTCCCTCACTATCTTGTTCCTAGGAATGATTTCACCAAGTGAGTGTAACTCATTTATGATAGAGGTGAAACTTGAGTGCATATCTTGAATAGATTCATCATCCTTCATCCTAAAGAGTTCATACTCGATGGTGAACATATCACTCTTAGATTACTTTACTTGAGTGGTTCCCTCATGTGCTGTTTGCAGAGCTTCCCACATCTCCTTGGCAGTTTCACAAGAAAAAATTCTATTGTATTCATCAGGTCCTATTCCACACACCAAAATTTTTTTGGCACGAAAAATTTTCTCCACAGCTTTCCTGTCTGCGTCAGTGTATTCTTTTCTGCTTTTTGGCATTGTCAATGGAAGGTCTCCAGCTGCCTTTTTTGGGATGTAAGGACCATCACATATGACATCCCACAACTTAGAATCTTCAGCTATGATAAAATCATGCATTCTTGTCTTTCACCATCCATAGTATTGCCCATTGAACCTTGGTGGTCTGTACGTAGATTGGCCTTCTTCAAAATTTGGTGGAGCAGCCATACGGATCCTTCCTAGGTGTTAGCCTGATAGGAGGAACCTGCTCTGATACCAATTGATAGTTTATATGAGTCCACCAAACTATAGAGTACATGTTCCTCTATAAGTTTCACTGAGAATACTAATAAAACAATAAGTAAATAGGACAGGGAGTTCTACGTGGAAAAATTCCATCTCAAGGGGATAAAAAACCACGACCTACACTGGTAGGATTTCAACTTCACTATGAGCAACTTTTAGATTACAACCTATGCAATCTAGTAATTAAACTCTTAATCCCTCACTAACTCGTAATACACCTATTACAAGACACTTTGCAATACACCTATTACAAAGACTTCAACTCATGACTAACTCTAGTCACGACACAAACACAAGGCATTTATGGTTTTACAAGGGGGTTCCTAAACAACGCTTCTAGCTAGGCAATTTAGGAGTTATAATAAGAACAATCACAAAGTTACAACTCAACTAAGGACAACAAAATACTAGATTTAGGAACTAGTCCGTAGTAGCGTTTAACTTTGTTCTTCATACTCTTGAGAATTAAGTTCACTGTTGCAGAAGGCTTGAATGCTTGAAGTAAATTCTCAAGTGTTCAAGTGATGGTTTCGTTGTAATACACTTGTTAATGCACCTTTGATGACATCACTTGAATGACGTAAGCACTTGGTTGGTCAAAGGACAAGTGACTGCAAAACTGTTGCACTGTTTCGGTGGCAGTCACTTTCCAGCTGTGCACAGTTGACTTTCGTACTGTTGTCAGGGGAACACAAGGGATCAGGTCCCTGTCTTGTTTCTCTATTTTCTACACTTGCAGTAGTTCGCATTAGCTGGAGTTCAGACTGGAATCCGTTCATTAGCAATGTGTACTAAGTGTGTCAGGTTCCCTGTCTGGTTCTTGACAGTAAGTTTGTTGATCATCAAAACATAAGGCAAAGACATTGAAAACCCATCACATAGTGATACACTCACACTTCCACTCAGGAATATCTATCTTCTGAAGTAAGCCACCAGGTCTCTGATGCTCGTACTTTACTTGCTGACAATTCAAACACCAAGCTACATATGCAACAATATCCTTCTTCATCCTCCTCCGCCAATAATGCTGCCGCAAGTCCTGATACATCTTAGCGGCGTCCGGATGAATAAAATACCAGGAATTGTGGGCCTCCTCTAGAATCAAATCACGAAGCCCATCCACATTAGGCACACAAACACGAACCTGCATCCTCAAAACTCTATCATCTCCAACCGTAACTTGCTTGGCATCACCGTGCCGTACTGTGTCTCTAAGGACAAGCAAATAAGGGTCATCATACTGCTGATCTCTGATACGCTCAAATAAGGAAGATCGAGCAACTGTACAAGCTAGAACACGGCTGGGCTCAGAAACATCCAACCTCATGAACTGATTGGCCAAAGCTTGAACATCCAAAGCAAGCGGTCTCTCACCGACTAGAATGTATGCAAGACTACCCATACTAGCCGACTTCCTACTCAAAGCATCGGCTACCACATTGGCCTTCCCGGGATGATACAAGATGGTGATATCATAGTCTTTTAATATCTCCAACCATCTCTTTTGCCTCAAATTGAGATCCTTCTGCTTGAACAAATACTGTAAACTCATATGATCAGTGAACACCTCACACGAAATGCCATATAGATAGTGCCTCCAAATCTTCAGCGCGTGAACAATGTCTGCTAGCTCCAAGTCATGAACTAGATAATTTTTCTCGTGAATCTTCAACTGCCACGAAGCATATGCAATAACCTTGCCACCATGCATCAATACCGCACCAAGTCCAATACGAGATGCATCACAATATACTGTATAGGGCCCTGAACCTGTGGACAACACCAGCACCGACGCTGTAGTCAAAGTTTTCTTGAGCTTCTGAAAGCTCACCTCACACTCGTCCGACCATCTGAACGGGGCACCCTTTTTTTGTAAACCTGGTCATCGGGGCTGCTATAGATGAAAACCCCTCCATGAACCGACGGTAATAACCCGACAAACCCAAGAAACTGCGGATCTCTATGGCTGAAGTAGGCCTACGCCAGTTCCGAACGGCCTCAATCTTCTTAGAATCCACCTAAATACCCGTTGCTGATACAACGTGACCTAAGAAAGCAACTGAACTCAACCAAAACTCACATTTGAAAACTTAGCATATAACTGGCCGTCTCTCTCATAGTCTGAAGAACAATCCGAAGATGTTGCTCATGCTCCTCTCGGTCGTGGGAGTAGATCAAGATATCATCAACGAAAACAATCACAAAGAAATCCAGATAGGGCTTGAATACTCGGTTCATCAAATCCATAAATGTTATTGGGGCATTTGTCAACCCAAATGACATCACTAGAAACTCGTAATGCCCATATCGAGTCCGAAAAGCTGTCTTAGGGGCATCAGATGCCCTAATCCTCAATTGATGGTAGCCAGACCTCAAATCGATCTTTGAAAACACCTTGGCACCCTGAAGATGATCAAATAAGTCATCAATCCTCGGCAATGGATACTTGTTCTTGATGGTGACTTTGTTCAACTGCGAATAGTCTATTCACATCCTCATTGACCCATCCTTCTTCTTTACATACAACATCGATGCACCCCAGAGCGAGACGTTAGGTCTAATAAAGCCCTAATTAAGCAAATCTTGCAACTGATCTTTCAATTCTTTCAACTCCGGCGGGGCCATACGGTACTACGGAATAGAAATTGGCTGAGTGCCCGTAGCCAAATTAATGCAAAATTCAGTATCCTTGTCGGGTAGCATCCTCGGCATGTCTGTAGGAAATACCTCTGGGAACTCCCGAACAACTGGCACAGAATCCATAGAAGGAACCTCCGCACCAGAGTCACGAACATAAGCCAAACACCCCTTCTCGACCATACGCCGAGCCTTCATATAAGAGATAACCTTGCTGGTAGAATGACCAGGAGTCCCTCTCCACTCTAATCGAGGCAACCTCGGCAATGCTAAAGTCACAGTCTTGGCATGACAGTCCAATATAGCATGATAAAGTAACAACCAATCCATCCCCAAAATGACATCAAAATCAACCATATCGAGAAATAGGAGACGTACGCTAGTCTCAAGACCCCCAATAATAACCACACACGAACGATATACACGATCTATAACAATAGAATACCCCACCAGTGCGGACACATACATGGGAGCACTCAAAGAATCACGAGGCACAACCAAATATGGAGCAAAATAAGATGACACATAAGAGTATGTAGAATCTGGATAATAGAACTGAAGCATCTCTACTGCAAACTGAAACAGTACCTGTGATGGTCATAGAACCCTGTTGAAGGCACTCGAACTGCCTCCGATAGTCCTCTCTCTGAGTGATAGGAAGATACTTCTCCAAAAATAGCTGAGAGAACCGATCCCAAGTAAGAGCTAGCAACCCAGCTGGTCTGGCCAAACAATAATCCCTCCACCATTTCTTAGCGGAACCTGATAGACGAAAGGTAGCAAAGTCGACCCCATTGGTCTCCACTATCCCCGTGTTTCGTAATACCTCGTGACAACTGTCCAAATAGTCCTGAGGATCCTCTGAAGATGTACCGCCATAGGTAGTGGTGAAAAGCTTGGTAAACCTGTCCAAGTTTCACAAAGCCTCCAAAGGCATAGCTGATCCACCACCGGTCTGTGCTGCTGCTTAGCTGAAAAAGTGGTACATGACCTCGCCATCCGCTAAAGAACAAGAGTAAAGGGTTCAATTTAGCATTGAGAGAACAAAATCGCGCGATAGAGAATAATAGAAGTGAACTTGTTACTAAACTATGTAGCCTCTAGGGATAATCACAGACGTCTCCATACCGATCCCTCAGACTCTACTTTGCTTGTTCATGAACTGTGAGACCTAGGCAACCTAGTGCTCTGATACCAACTTGTCACGACCCGGATTTCCCACCGTTGGGACCGTGATGGCGCCTAACATCGCACTCGCTAGGCAAGCCAATGTTAGAGTTCTATTCTCCTTTTTTCCTTTATATTTTATATTTAAAGTTAACAGGACTAAATCAAACGGAAATACTTGCAGAAGTACATAATTAACTGACTATCTATATACTATTAACAAATACCAAAACTGTTACCATCCAGAAACTGGTGTCACAATCCACGAACATACTACGAATTACTATAAATACTGGTCTGAAAGAAATCACATCTATCTCGAAAGGATAGAAAACAGGAAAGTAGAAATTTAGAAGCGAACGCTAGGGCCTGCGGACGCTAGGGCCTGCGGATGCCAGCAGGACTACCTTGGGTCTCCTAGGTGAAGTATCTGCAATCGACCTCTCGATCAGCCACAACCAACTCCAAAATCTACGTAGAAAGTGCAAAGTGCAGTATCAGTACAACTGACCCCATGTACTGGTAAGTGCCGAGCCTAACCTCGATGAGGTAGTGACAAGGCTACGGCGGGGCATTTACATTATAACCTGCAACAATATATAATAAAACAAAAAGAAAATACAAAATGAGTTGGAACAGTAACTTGCAGCAAAATAAATGCGGAACCCAAATATCTTGCTAGTACTCAGCTATAACCAATCCTTAAGAGAGTTACAATACTACAAGAATAAATCACAGCAGAAGAAGAATACATAAACAACAAATGATGCGGCGCGCATCCCGATCCCACTATATTATTTTCATCAGTAACAATATGAACATTCACCCTTTTACTCCTGTTGCGGCGTGCAACCCGATCCCACCTGTCCACCCTTATTGCTCCTCAATATATCACCCTTATTGCTCCTATTGCGGCGTGCAACCCGACCCCACCTGTCCACCCTTATTACTCCTGTTGCGGTGTGCAACCCGATCCCACCAGACATTCATATTTCACCCTTATTCCTTCTCAATATATCACCCTTATTCCTCCTATTGAGGCGTGCAACCCGATCCTTACATATCAGTACCAATCACACAATAAGAACAAGTATTTCACAATTTAGCTCAAAACCCTCCACAATATTTATGCCTCAAACCAATCCAAACGAAAATCTAAGTGGATTGCTAAAAAATAAAAACCCTAAACCCTAAGCTCAACAAACCCACGCTTGAGAGCTCCCATGCTCTGGTGACAGGCGACTGGAGAAAACTCCATCGAGCAACTTCGCGCGACCACTGCCATGGCCACTCCGGCCACTGGCCGGCCTCCTCCTGAGGTTGGTCAGTCATCCTCCTCCTCCTCCTAGCCATTACCAACCTCTACAAACCTTAATCTACCCAAAACTTATGCGAATTTATTAAACCCTACTGTCATAAATGCGCCCATGCAAAACCTAGCAAAATTGCCCGTTAAATCTATGGAATATCTTCATGGGGAGCCTGTTATCAAGTGGAAGAAGCAAGAAGTTCTACAATCCATCATTCAACAAGGTTTGCAATTAGTTGTTCTTGGTAAATTTTCGTATGGTAAACGAGCCATCAATGAATTGCGTAAGGTTATTCCTATTCAATGTGAGTTGAAAGGAGCATGTTCTATTGGGTTGATAGAGGATAGTCATGTGCTAATAAGATTGTCATTGCTTGAAGATTATGTTCATTTATTGTCTAAACCTACATTCTACCTCAAAGCTCAAGGTGATATGTGGCAGATGAGGTGTACTAAGTGGAATCTATCTTGGAAACCTAATGAGGAAACGCCTATAGTTGTAGTATGGATTAGCTTTTCTGAGTTGCCACCAAATTTCTTTGGTAAGGAATGTGTGTTCTCCTTAGCTAGGGCAGTTGGGAATCCTCTTCATGTTGATCTTGCAACTCAGAATGGTACTAGACCTAGTTGTGCCAAGGTAAAGGTGGAGGTTAATTTACTAGCCAAGTTCCCTCATCGTATTAAGATTGTGTCAGAAGCTGATGAATCTGGGCCAGAGGAGTTCAAATGGATAAGGATTAAGTATGATTATATGCCAAAATATTGCAAGCCTTGCAAGAAACAAGGGCATAATGAGGTAGAATGCTGGGTAATTCATCCTGAATTACACAAGAGATTTGAAGGAGGTGTTGAGGAACAAAGCAAGGAGAAGGCAGTTGTGGTGAGTTCTGATGCAATTGGAACTACTGCAAATTCAACAAGGGTCCTAACTAGTGGAAAGGTGGTTCGTAAGCCAATTACTAATCATGCCAAGCAAGAGAGGATGCAAGCAAGGAAGAACATGTACCAACGAGACAATAGGGGTCACAATGTTGATAACAAACAAGGAAAAGAAGCTGACAAAGGTAAAGGGAACGCCAAATTTGAGGAAGTTGCAACCAAAAACAAGTTTAATGCACTAGAGGTTGAGGAAGTTCATCAACCTACTCTACAAATTACTGAAGGTAAAGGTGAGGATCATATCAATGGTAAGAGGAAGGAACATGGGGAAAAGCAATCCAAGAATGGCCAGGAGAAGGAAAAGGAAGTCAATACTGGAGCGTCTAGCCCTAATCCTAAGGATTCTAGGATTAGGGTTGGGAAAGATGGTCGTGTCAAACCAGCTGGAGAAGGTAATCAACAGGAACTTAAGTGTGTGAAGAAGGAAGCAATTGAGAAGGTGTTGGAAGATCAGCATAATGGGGACCCTATTCCTTCTAGGATTTAGTCTTCAACTCCTAAAGATGATCAAGAATTAGCTAAGGCTAATACTCCAATTGTTCCTAGTGATCAAAGTACTGGCGAAAGGGCTAATAAGGAATCCACAATCGTCTGGGTTCATAGAAGGTTTGGAACTAACAAATAGAAGCTAAGGCAACTCAATGTGACCACAAACCAATCATTTCAAGATATTCCGTCTCAAACATTTGCAGATTCTGGGCAGCTTGAGGAGCTTGATGAGGTAAACTCTACAAAGGTCTTATGGAGTGATGCAGTAGAGATTGAGGATGATTGGCTGGACACAACAAAGATAACTGGAGACAAGGTGAAGGACAACAACCAACCTGGTGATAGGCTGGCGACGCCATGCCGAAGCCAGGCTCCCTAGGCGTTAGGCTGGCGACGCCAGGCCTAAATCTAGGTCCCCCAGGCGTTAGGCTGGCGACACCAGGCCTGACGCCAGGTTCACCTGATAAGGCAGTTACAATTTTGGCCTATGTAGATGGTGTTCCGGTGTATGCATTGGATAACAAACTTGATGGAGATGATAATGTGAAGGTTAGGGATGCTACAGTGGGGTCAGATCAAGATACAGGCAATGGGAAGACAGGTGATCTTAATGGAACAGTAGTTCCTGCCACAGTGAACCCTAACTTGGGTTCAATCTATGAGCTTCAATTTAGAATGACGCAGGAGAATTTGGGAAATATTGAGAGGACTACTGAACTAAATGAAGCAGTATTTGAATTAGTTGAACAAGCCATTGTTCCTAAGGAGCTTGGGGAACTTGAGTCACTGCCTGTAGCATGTGCATCTGGGACCAGATCACCTATGCAGATCTAAGTAAATGTGCCATTGAAGTCTCCAAGTCAGGTACTGCATACTATTATCACTCATAAAGAGCAGTCAGCTGATATTCAGAATACTTTGGTTGATCAACAACTTCAATTTGAAGATGAAGGTGATGATGAGTCTACAGTTGAAAACTTTAAAGTAGTTGCAAGGGAGGGGGATTTATCTCCTAAATCAATAGTTAGAAGTGGAAAAAAGGGAAAGAAAACACAACCTAAAGAGCCACAACAACCTACTTGAATTTTGCCCAGGAGGGCAGCCTCAACAATAACAAGATGATGATCGAAACTTTGATATGGAACATAAGGTCTATTAAGACACAACAGGCCTTTCAGAGGGTTATAAACATGCAAAGGGAACATGGATTTTTCATTGTTGCACATATGGATCCATTTCAAAAGAAGAGGTTTATTTAGAACTATAGAATAAGGCTAGGTATGGAAGCTGTAATTTCGAATGTGAATGGGAAGATTTGGCTGTTTTTTGATGCTGTGGTGGAATGGGATTTGTTGATTGATACTGAGCAACAAATGACAATTAGGGTGTATCATCAAGAGCTAGGTAAGCATATCATGATGACTTTTGTATAAGCTACATGTTGTGCTTTGGAAAGACTGGAATTATGGGACAATTTATACTATTTGGCTAGTGATATGGAGCTGCCTTGGTTAGTTGGGGGGGATTTTAATGTTGTACTTGGAGAGGATGAAAAGATAGGTGATTTGCTAGTGTATCCTCCAGAGTATGAAGATTTTGCATTTTGTGTTAACTCTTGTGGCTTGTTTGATCTTGGCGACAAGGGCAGCCCTTTCACGTGGTGGAATGGAAGGCCAAATGAGGAATGCATCTTCAAGAGACTAGATAGAATTTTTGTGAACTTGCCTTTTCAAACATTGTTTCCTACTATAGAGGTGGATCATCTCATCAGAACATGCTCAGATCATGCTCCACTCTTGATGAGTTGTGGTGAGGAGGCAATGAAGTTGTAATGCCCTTCAAGTTCCTGAACTTTTGGGCAAAACATGAAACATTTATGGAGGTTGTGAGGCAGAACTGGATGGCTGACTTAATAGGGGATCCATTCTTGATGTTCAAGCAGAAATTAAAGAGGGTTAAAATTGCTCTTTCTAAATGGAGCAAACTAACCTATGGAGATATATTCAAGCAGTTAGCTATCAGGGAGGATGTGGTGAGAATCAAGGAGATGTTATTTGAAGAAGATCCTTCTGTGGAGAATAGAATAGTACTTCAACAAGCTCAGGCTGAGTTGAAGAAGTACTTGAGCATTGAAGAGCAGTATTGGAAGTAAAAAGCAGGTATGAACTGGTTTGAAGAAGGGCACATAAATACTAGGTTCTTTCATAACCATGTCAATGGTAAGAGGCAAAAACTCCAATTTAAAAGGATCCAGAATAGTGATGATGCATGGATTGAATCTCAAGAGCTGTTGTTTAATGTTGCAGTCGAGTTTTCACTAAGGAGGATGATCTTACGAGCTTTGATCTATTGAACAATGTGCCTACAATGGTGACAAGGGAGCAGAACCTAAAGTAATGTAGATTGCCTACTAGAGAGGAAGTGAAGGCAGCTGTGTTTACATTGAGTAGTGAGAGTGCAAGTGGCCTAGATGTTTTTTCTAGCTTGTTCTTCCAAGCATGCTGGGACATTTTAGGTGAGGACATTCACAAGCTACTAATTTTGTTTTATGAGGATAGCCTCTTGCCTAAGTCTATCACACATACAAACCTTGTCTTGTTGCCAAAAGAACCTAGAGTCCAAACATTCTCTAATCTTAGACCTATTGGTCTAAGTAATTTTATAAATAAGGTGTTCTCAAGGGTGGTGCATGATAGGCCGGAGAAGATATTGCCCTCTTTGATCTCCTCAAACCAATCAGGCTTTGTCAAGGGAAGGAGTATCTTTGAGAACATTTTATTGACTCAAGAGATTGTCACAGATATAAGGTTGAGAGGGAAGCCTACCAATATTGTTATCAAGCTAGATATGGCCAAGGCATATGATAGGGTGTCATGAAAATACTTGTTGCATGTGTTAAGGAAGTTGTGGTTTGCTGAATGCTTCATCAACATGGTGTGGAATCTGATTGCTAACAATTGGTATTCAGTCATGGTTAATAGGCAAGCTTCAGGTTTTTCATTCAACAAGGGGGGGGGGGGGTGAAGCAAGGGAATCCTCTATCCCCAGCTTTGTTCATTTTATCAGCTGAAGTCTTGTCAAGGTCATTGAACAAATTGTTTGATGACAAGCAGTTTAGAAGATATGGAATGCCAAAGTGGACTGATCCTTTGAACCATCTAGCCTATGCTGATGACACTGTTATCTTTGCCTTTGCAGATACTTACTCTTTGCAGAAGATTGTGGATGTTTTGGCACAGTATGAGCATACTACTGGACAGTTGATCAGCAAGGCAAAGAGTTGAATTTCTGGTGAGTTGAATCTTTTTCATTTGAGGCCAGAAGTATAACTTTGGCAAGCTAACTTTTACGGTCTATGGTTTTGTCGATTTTGGAACTACTGGTAGTACTTGACAGAAATCACCTCCCACACCATTAATCTTTCACCAAACAATTCATTAATATCGAATGTATCTCTAGAACTACGGGCAATTGTTTCGATCGTTTGACACTTAGCCATAAGTGTTTCATCCCATATATATTATCAATTTTGCTTTCCTTATAAATTTAGCACCATTGCTCTGCTTTGATATATTTGTGATGGTTATTTAAGCTGTTTGAAGAAGTACGTCAAATCTAAAGTGGGTGGTCTCACAATAAAATCATTGTTGGTACACCACTTGCTATTATTGCTAACAATATCATGCCTCTTGATATGATATTTGCAAGTAATGCATGACATAGAAATATTATTTTGATTCCGCCGAAGGCATCTACAAAGAATAATCCCGCTATACCAGAGTCGACTCTTTATAATATAGTCTTGACAGCTTGTTCTTGTTTGGAATTTAGCTTTGATTGTGCTTCCTCATGCACTTATATAGCATTTTGATTCTTAATAATATACCAACCTTTTTACTTTGTTTTCTAATTTTTTGAAATCTCTAATGCTTTTTTTTATGGAATAAATCTATGTATCCTAAGATTTTTTTTAAAAAAAAAACTTGAATAAGAATTTTACTTATGATGAATTTAAAAAATAATTGAATTGGATTCTCTTGCTAAATAATTAATTAGAAGATTTAATTTATTCTATGTTGATTCAGATCTTAGTATTAGTTCATCTTTTGTTTGAATATTTAATCTTAATTATAATTTTATCTAACATAAATTTTATTTTCAGAAAGTAAAAGATTGATATGATATTTCACTTTTAGATCTTTATGTTTGTAGAATCATTAGTGGTATTGACTCTTACCAACCATTTCTTTTCTCTCTCACACATTTACATTCTTAAATATTTTCTTAGTTGTTGTTCACTAATTGGGCATTTTTCAGTATTACACAAAACATTAATAAAGAAATATTATTTGAGTAGGAAAACAATTACAAATATAATATAAAAATATGTTATCGTGGAGATATTATTTTTCCCTCATTTTCAACTCTATATGCAATCCATTTAATATTACTTTTATTTTTTCTTGGTATTTGATATTATGGAGTGGTAATGTGTTGCCAATACGGAGAATTCTTATGAAATTGATTTTACTAAATCCCCTTACATATTTTTAATAAGAATTTAATAGACAAGCTTTTATTAATTTTAAATATTAAAAAATAGCATAGAAGGTATTGTTGTCCAAAAAATATATTATTGCAGTTATGGCCTTTCCCTATAAGTTCTTCCAATTAATATTTTAGGTCTATTAATATTGTACTTGTGCTTTTATATTGATATACGCTCTCCTTTTTCTAAATTGATTTGGACAATATAATACATTCTCAAATTAGTCCAAAAAATAGATTATTGCAGTTATGTCCTTTCCTTATGAGTTCTTCTATTTAATATTTTAAGGCTATTTTGATCTATTATAATATTGTATTTGTACTTTTATAATAATATAGGCTATCATTTTTCTAAATCGATTTGGACAATAAAATACATTCTCAATTAAATTAGTAATATGACATTATAATACGTTTTCAAATTAAATTAGCAATAGGACATTATAATAGGATTCCTAAAGGTGATCATGTAGGATTCCTAACGTGTAGTATTATATCCTAAAACTAATAGGATTATAAGGTTAATATCTAGAATTCTGGTTATGTCTTTTTATTGTGAGTTATAATGCTTAGTATTATAAGGTTATTTTGTAAACCGATAATGTATTCATGCTTTTATAATAACTAGTATCTATGAACGTGCGTTGCACGTTAATAATGGTACGTGATGGTTTAAAATTTTAAATTATTTAAATTTCCAAAAATATTCTTACATTAGCATAATACCTGAATTTAAAATGAAAAGACATCATTAGAACTTACATAAATAATCAATTTAGTTATGTTAGTTAGATAATTATGTACTATAGTTTTAAAAGTATTTAATGTGAGGGTATCTTACCGAACATTTCTTTGTAGACGATGATATTTAGTGTTTGTTTCCTTCTAATGCTTTGGTTGCTCTACCATAAGCAGAACTCTTGTTGTCGATATTGATATCCCTCTTGAAAGTGCAACATATAGTTGTTCGTGCAAGAAAATATATTGCGGTAAATAAAATTTCAATATTTAGGATGTTTGCCTTTGTACTTTATTTATTACCAGAAATTATTTACACACAAATTTAAAGTATATTCCTTAGTTTAGGAAGACGAAAGTTGAACTCGGGGATAAAATATACTTAGAGCATATTGACCGGTATCATAATTTTTGCATGTATGGCGTTATTGTCAAAACTTTTATATACCATCTGTGTGCTATTACATAAGTTATTCGGCGGATCTAAGTTTTTCAGTAGCATGACGGGCATTTTTTCTTCAAAATCAATCTATATGCATTGAAAGATCAATTTTAACTTAGTCTATTATATATACGGTGACACTAACATAGATAAGGAAAAATAAACTTGACAACAAACTTGTATGATAGAAGGCCATTTGGTATTAAAGTATTTAAGTATTCTTCTTGGTAGTAATTGTTGTTATCATTTTTTACTGAGTCAAAAACTGAAAAATACTTTATTTTTTACCATAAAACTTCGCAATCAACCTTTTTATTTAGTTGACCAACATATTCATTTTTGCTAGCTAAAATAGCTTTTTAATTTCTATCATGCAATTTGCACAAATTGCGTTTTAATCTAGTGATGAAAATATTTCCTTTATTAAATACACTACTATTACCATTAGGGTTGATAACTAAGTTTTCTAGAAGAACCAATTCATCTTTAATTGGATGCTCTTCTTTGTTTCAGCCACGAAGCAAGAAGTCACTGAATACTGGATTCGTTTTTACTTTATATTTTTTGTCAGCTGAATCTTTTTCATTTGATGCCATAAGTATAATTTTGGCAAGGTAGTACAGTCTCTTCTTTCGTCGATTTTGGAACTACTGGTAGTACTTGACAGAAATCACCACCCAAACCATTAGTTTTTCACCAAACGGTTCATTGATATTTAACATATCTCTAGAACTCCGGGCATTGTTTCGATCATTTGACACTTAGCCATAAACGCTTCATCCCATATTATCAATTATGCTTTCCTTTTAAATTTAGCACCATTGCTCTGCTTTGTTATATTTGTGATGGTTACTTTAGTTGTTTGAAGAGGTATATCAAGTCTAAAGTGAGTGACCTCATAATTAAATCCTTGTTGGTACACCACTTGTTATTATTGCTAACAGTATCATGCATGTTGATATGATATTTGCAAGTAATGCACGACACAGAAAAATTATTTCGATTTTGCCGAAGGCATCTATAAAGGATGACCCCCCTATACCAGAGTCGATTCTTTATAATATAATTTTGAACGCTTGTTCGTGTTCAAGATTTAGCTTTGATTGTGCTTCTCCAGACACTTGTATGACCATTTGATTCTTAATACTTTATTGACCCTTTTTACTTTGTGATCTATTTTTTTTTAATCTCAAAGCTCTTTTTATAGAATAAATTTATGTACCCTAAATTTTTTTTTACTTGAAAAATAATTTTACTCATATAATGAATTTAAAAATAAATGAATTGGATTCTCTTGTTAAATAATTAATTGAAAGATTTAATTATTTGGTCTTAACATAAGAAATAATTTATTTTATGTTAATTAAATTCTCCATCTCTTCTTTTGAATATTTAATCTTAAATATAATTTTATCTATCATAAATTTTATTTTCAAAAATTAAAAAGATTGATCTAACATTCCACTTTTAGATCTTTATAATTTGCAGAATTATTACTACTATTGACTCTTATGAATCATTTTTCTTTCTCTTTCTTAAATATTTTCTCAGTTGTTGTTTAATAATTGGTATATTTTTCAATATTACACGGAAATTGATAACAAAAAATATTATTTGAGTAGGAAAATAGTTCAAATATAATATAAAAATATACTGTGGGGATTTTTTTCTTCTCAATTTCAACATTTTATGCCGTTAATTTAACATTACTTTTATCTTTTCTTGGATTGAACATTATGAAATGGAATGTGTTGCCAATACGGAGGATCCTTATGAAATTGATTTTATTAAACCTTCCTACATATTTTTAATAAGAATGTAATAGACAAAATTTTACTAATTTTAAAATCTTAAGTATTAAAAAATTAACATATAAGGTATTGTAGTCCAAAAAATAGGTTATGTAGTTATGTCCTTTCCCTGTGAGCTCTTCTGTTTAATATTTTATGGCTATTTTGGTCTATCAATATTATATTTGTGCTTTTATAATAATATATAGAAGATATAGATAGATATAGACTCTTTTTTTTTCTAAATAAATTTGAAAAATATAATACATTATCAAATTATATTAATAACGGACATTATAATAAGCTTTCAAATTAAATTAGTAATGGGAATTTCAAATTACCCGAATAAGAGATATGTCCTCTATATATATATATATATATATATATATATATATATATAGATCAAATTAGAGCACTTTTCTTTGACGTGTTTTTCGTTTTCATGTTTTAAATGCTTGGGAAATAAACTAATGCATATACATCAACTTAATTTTTATATTCTAACTATATTGTGAAGTCCGAAATTATAGAATATTATTCTTTGAAATATTTGGCGTGAAACTACTTACATTTTTTAATTGTGCCAACTTAATGCTCATAGGTTAGGTGAGATCGTGGGATTCATCATGAAGGATTCCTAATGTGTAGTATTATGTCCTAAAATTAATAGGATTACAAGGCTAATGTCTAGAATTCTGATTATATCTTTTTACTATAAGTTATTATGCTTATATTATAAGTTTTTTTTTTTTTGTAAAATGACAATGTATTCATGCTTTTATAAATATATATATATATATATATATATATTATACATAAATTACACATATACTAATTTTTTTATTAATTTAAACATTGTATGAATAGTTATTTAAGTTAATTCTTCCTAAAATAACAAGCAATTACCAATGAGAATCGAACCATTAGGGCACAGAAGGCAGCAAATCCTAGGCCCATCAGGAAAGCCTGAAAGCGAAGCCCAAACAAAGAGCCTTTTTAACGTCACTACGTTCTCAGAGGAGTCTCTCTATTGCCGCAGTGAAACCCTAGAAGCAGAGGAAAAAGCAAAGGGAGAGAAGAAAGGAAGCAGTAACAATGGCGGCTACACATGAAGTAAGAACACTGACGACGAAGGAGGCTGACATACAGATGATGTTGGCTGCTGAAGTCCATCTCGGCACTAAGAACTGCGACTTCCAAATGGAGCGTTACGTCTTCAAGCGCCGCAACGACGGTAATACTCTTTACCTCCGTTGTATAATATTCGCTTTTTCACTCTATCTAGATCCATGATGTTAAACCACTACCTCTTAGCTATATCAAAATAGTTGGTGTTTGCATAAGGTATAATTCTCCAGTATTTTTTGGTGCCGGTATCAGAGGATTTGGTGATTGAGATACCCTTGGTTAAGCTGCTACATTTGTAAAATAGGATATTAATACGTATTAGCGGTTTGAAGAAAAATATTAGATCCATATACCTAGAGGAAAGCAGCAGCTATCCCTGAATGAAGTAAAGTATTCCCGACTTGTTCGTGAACGGTTTGTTTTTCTTAGTTATGCTCGGAAAACAAATACTTTGACCTTCAAGTACTAGCACATTCAGGCCATCAATGTGCGGCGCATTCTGCTTATTATTATATATTTATTTGTGTATACACTATGCTGTGAGTTTTCATTTCTAGAAAGATAGCTGATTTGACACAATGAAATTATTTTGTAATGCTATCTTAGATCATCTTTGATTCTTATATATATTTGTTCATTTATTAAGATTACGAGATTAATTAGATATGATAAATTATTTAGCGTTATGGTTTTCTTAGCTTGGGTTATCATTTGACTTCATAATCATGGTATTAGCAAAGTGATATATTCACTGGTTTGTCAATCTCTCTATATATCTTGACTGATCTTTATTCCTTAGGTATCTACATTATTAACCTTGGGAAGACATGGGAAAAGCTGCAAATGGCTGCAAGAGTTATTGTTGCTATTGAGAATCCAAAGGACATAATTGTGCAATCAGCCAGGCCCTATGGACAGAGAGCTGTCTTGAAGTTTGCTCAATACACTGGCGCAAATGCCATTGCTGGACGTCACACTCCCGGTACTTTTACCAACCAGCTTCAGACTTCATACAGCGAGCCACGACTCCTCATTCTCACTGACCCAAGAACTGATCACCAGGTTGATATTAATTTCTGTAACATCACTTGTTTCCTTTTGGCATGTTGACTATTTATAACAAGCTTGAGTCCTTTGCTTGCAGCCTATCAAGGAAGCTGCACTTGGGAACATTCCTACTATTGCTTTCTGTGACACTGATTCACCGATGCGCTATGTTGACATTGGTATCCCCGCCAATAACAAAGGGAAGCACAGTATCGGTGTTCTTTTCTGGCTCTTAGGAAGGATGGTACTGCAGATGCGCGGTAGCATTCCTCAGGGACACAAGTGGGATGTCATGGTAAGGGCTTACTGGAAGCATTTCTATTCTCTCATAAAGAAATTCCTAGCTAGTGTACTGATTTTAGTTGCTCTTCTGAAGTTAAAATTCAAGTTCCATTTGCATTATTTTTGTATTTTGTTGTGGTTAAACATCTATTTTTCTCATATTTAATTTCTTTCTGCTGTAGGTGGATCTCTTCTTCTACAGAGAGCCTGAAGAGGCAAAGGAACAGCAAGAAGAGGAAGCACCTGCCATTGCAGATTATGCAGAGTACGGTGGTGCTGCCCTTGGTGGCGATTGGTCTAGCAACCAAATCCCTGATGCTCAATGGGCTGCAGATGGCGCACCTGCTGTTCCTGCAGTTGCTAGTGGCTGGTCTGGAGATGGAGGTTAGTGTCATATTTTGTGGTATTAGTTTTTTAAATCCATTGGTCACAGGTGCTTTGGGAAGACGTGGCTTTGTATTCTTTATCTTTTTGTTTTCCAATGTTTTAATTTGTCTGCTTTTTATGGGAATCTGATTGATGTCTGAGTTTCTGAGATTCTCTTAGTTTGAGATCTCTTGTGCCGGCCTCTGCTGATTTTATGTACTTTTTCTTCTATTATAACTCCATATTGTCATGTTTTTCAGCGGTAGAGGGAGGTTGGGACGCTGCAGCTGCTCCTCCTGCTCAAGTTGCTCAAGTTCCTGGAGCGGAAGTGATCCCTGCTCCTGCTTCTACTGGCTGGGAATGAGACCTGCTTCCTTTAGAAAGTTCTTTTTGATTAAGATTAGATAATGTGAGTTTCTATGACAGACGGTTTTGTTCACAATGCAAGTTATAAAATTTTGGATTTGGTGATGTACTAAATTATTTTTAATCATTTGTAGCATGTCTTTCCAGTTTAACTTTTCTTGAGAACCTTTTTATGTGATCAAGCTTTTGGATAATCGTAGAGGTGGGCAAAAGTTCTACTAATCGGTTCTGCTATGTGAATTACTCGACAACTATTTTGAGTGAGTTAGAACTGTGATTGATGCAGTAAAACGGTGTGATGCAGTAACAAGTATATCCCAGCTATAATATTCATTTCTGTCATGTGCTTAGAGGGTAAGAAGTTCCCTACATCTAAATTGCCATAGCGGTTTGCTTAAAGCCGTTTCTGTTTTCTTTCACTTAAAAGTTTTTTGATTGTTATGTAGTTAGCGAAAGTTAATATAATTTAGTGTTGATTATTTCCAGCTTTAACCTTTTCCAGGTTATATCTTTTTGAATGAAGTTAAAAAATGGAGCGTGTCTCTTGCGTTATGTATAGTCGTATTCTCCTAATTTTTTCAGATCATCCTGTCTCAGTACTTCGCTTGGTTTTGCAATTCTCTACTTTGGCACGAGCCATTTATTACCTTAGCTATGCGATACCGAAAACTCAATATTTATGAACGTGCAACATGGAAGTGCTACGCTTATTGCTAAATGAAAAGAAAATGATAATATTGCTTTTCCATTGTTACGTGCTTCTTTGACGACCTCTTTGTATCGACTAACAGCAAATGTGGACAGTCGGAATCATTACCATTTTTCTGATCAGGAGTTTAAAGCAAGTAAACTTGTATGTGACTATGTGTGGTTGAAATGGGTTCCTATTGGGATTTGACCTTTAGTTTTACAACTGAGAAGAGAACTTTGTCCAACGGGATCAGGCCCCATGACTGAGTATGGAGCCTTACTTTCCTTAAGCTGTTTCACATGGTCATGTGCTATTGAATTGTGCAACTGAAACTTGTGTATAGCCTAACAAAATAGCCCTTTGGAAATACTGACCTATGTTTTCCCTTGTGCAATCAAACTGAACTGAGGAAACTGCAAATTTATGAATATTCCTTGTGGCTTCTCATCCTTTCCACTAAGTGTCTCCCCTTCTCTTCTATGTGACGCTTCTTCTCTTCAAGTTTTTCTCCCATTTTTTTCCGCAAACCATGCATCCTAGCCCTTGTCCCTGTCCTTTTTGGTTTCATATCATCTTCTGTAAAATGATTTTGTTCCTCTAGCATACTCAGTGAATGAGAAGGTGACATGCTATGCCTGTTCTCTGAGCTCATGCGATGAGTCTCTCTCTGTTCATCGTGCTTCAGCAAGGGGGCATGCAAATCTGATGAAGATTGGCTCTTATGAACTGATAAATAAGCCTGTGGATCTGACAACCTGCCTTGTTGTGTATCTCCGTGATGTTTCCTGGGATTTACGTGCTTTCTTTCTGGACTACTAGTGAGGCTTCTGCTGTTGAAACTAGGCTTACCCCTAGGAACTGAGCAGAATATGTGGGGATCCAGTGACTTACTTTTTTTGCTGCCCCATCCAACTCCGTTAAGTCCTCTTTCAGCAATACTTCTCCTATCGGCTTCAGCTATTTGGGTTGTGTCGATGCGTGCTTCTGGTTTTCTGGCATTACCTGCAGATTTGTTATTAATCCATATATATGGAGCATCTTTTACGGGAACCCAGTCATCCTTTTCTGCTATCATCCAAGGGATGCATACATTCTCACAGTGTGGAAGTACGACAGTTTCACGAATAGCAGCCTGCATCAGTTGTAAAAAGCACCAGCTCAACCTCTAAGAAACTTTCACCAATGTTTTCATAGTATATCCAAATTTAAGAAAAATAACAATATATATGGGCCATGTCCATTGGTGTAGAATCTGGAAATTGATTCCTCCATTAAGTTGGTTTTTCTATAGTAGTCAGCGTGGTTTGCAAAAATTTCCCGTCATTAAATACATTGTTCCGACAAAAAATAGAAGGAAAAGGAACTAAAAATAATAGAATGGTTAAACAAGCTTGGTGTATTCTACCTGCACTCTCTCTACTGGAGCATATAAAGTGTCATCATTCTCTCTCTCTCACCTAAACGAAAGTAACCGGATCACTCTCCTATGCCTTGCATAGGCTCGAAGTAGTACCCTCTTTTTCTTCAGTTCTCTGACTAGACACTGCAATTATCTATCTGAAACCAATTTAAAGTTTCACCTAGACAAATGTCACCTTGTGGATCTTTTGAGGTGGATACTTCGACTGTGCCAGCTACAGCCAAACAGCTGTTATGGTGCTTTAAGTTTGGAAATCAGGAAGGAGAAGAATAAAAGATGGGGAATAGCACTCTCTTGTATGAGATTTTTGGTTGGTAGTCAGGAGTGGGGAATGGATAATTGTCTCCTAAATATCAGCTCATTTTTTCCATACATTGTGCCTTTGGCATTCACAGCAGTCACAAGCTTGTGTAGCTGACTGGCGACCTCAATTTACTTGATGAACAACATTCAAATAATAGAAAAGATTAGTTTTCAAACTAACCTTAATTCGACTGATTAGGAACAAAGAAAGGTGTCCACTTGAGATCTTACGATCACCAACAGAAGAGTTCAAATGGATGTCAATATCTGGCATCGATGTGAATCCAAACCATATCTGATCTGAAGGTGGTGGCTTTACATACAACCTCAATGTTCCTCGTAGAGATGCAACCCTAATCCCCAGCGAGAGTGGAACCTGAATGTTGAAAATACAATTGGTTAGAAATCGACAAGCTTCTTCCACTTGTTACGGCAGATGAACAAAAGACATACTCCTATAAGATTAGACCTTCCATTCACTACTGCAATAGGAAAAAGTCAGTGAAGCACAAGTCTCATGAAAGTACAATGAGTCGATCCCATTTTCATTTGTGATCCATTTCACCACATTTTATTTCCCACCTTGTGTCCTCATTTTAACTGCCTTACTCTATTCTGATCAACTAACAAAACAACAACAATAACAACAACCCAGTGAAATCCCACTAATGGGGTCTGGGGAGGGTAGTGTGTACGCAGACCTTACCCCTACCCCGAAGGGGTAGAGAGGCTGTTTCCGAAAGACCCTCGGCTCAAGGGAACAAAAGGACAAAAGCAGATAATATTAGTATCACCACAGAAATAATAAGAAAAATTATGAACATGGAATCTAGAAGAAAGAAGCGAAGTAAAGCGATAGCTATTAAATACATCATGCACTGAATTAGTAAGACACAACAATGGCACTAGCTATCTTAGGTAAAAACCCTACCAGACTAGTCTCGCAAAGGTATAAGTAAGGCAAGACTCAACTACCTCCTAACCTACAACCTTAATACTCGACCTCCACAACTTCCTATCAAGTGTCATGTCCTCGGAAATTTGAAGCCTCGCCATATCATGTCTGATCACCTCTCCCCAATACTTCTTAGGTCGCCCTCTACCTCTTCTCCTCCCCTCCACAACTAGCCGCTCGCACCTCCTTACCGGAGCATCTGGACTTCTTCTCTGAACATGCCCGAACCATCTGAGCCTCGCTTCCCGCATCTTGTCCTCAATGGGAGCCACTTGCACCTTCTCCCGAATATCATCATTCCTAATCTTATCCATCCTAGTGTGCCCGCACATCCACCTCAGCATCCTCATTTCTGCTACTCTCATCTTCTGGGTATGTGAGTTCTTAACAGGCCAACACTCAGCCCCATACATCATTGCCGGTCTAACCACCGCTTTATAGAACTTACCTTTGAGAATCGGTGGCACTCTCTTGTCACACAAGACTCCAGATGTTAACCTCCACTTCATCCATCCTACCCCAATACGATGCGTGACATCCTCATCGATCTCCCCTCCCCCTGGATAATCGACCCAAGGTACTTGAAGCTTCCTCTACTTGGAATGACCTGTGATTCAAGCCTCACATCCACGCCCACTTCCCCCGGCTCAGCGCTGAACTTACACTCCAGGTATTCCGTCTTCGTCCTGCTTAGCTTGAAACCCTTAGACTCAAGAGCTTGTCTCCAAACCTCTAGCCTCTCGTTAAGACCGGCTCGCGACTCATCAATCAGAACTATGTCATCGGCGAATAGCATACACCATGGCACCTCCCCTTGAATATGGTGCGTTAACGTGTCCATCACCAAGGCGAATAAGAACGGACTGAGTGCAGAACCTTGGTGTAACCCCATTACAACCGGAAAATGTTCAGAGTCTCCTCCTACTGTCCTAACCCGAGTCTTAGCCCCATCATACATGTCCTTGATCAACTAACAAAGAGAAGATCAAAGCCAACTGAATGACATGAGTTTTAGTTCCCTTCTTTCAGTAGCAAAATAAGAAGGACATTATTATAGAAAATATGTGCAAAAGCTCAAGAAAGCATAAAATACGAACTAACATTTTCACCCAAATATACTAAGAGTAAAGCATCAATTTACTTCTCATGCGCACTATTCAGAGAATTATGCAATCGGTTCAGAAGTATCGTAAGAACTCTAGTCTGCTTCAGCTGTTGACATCTACCAGCGAGATAGATATTTAAACAGAAAAGAGCTAGGAAGTCAATTTAGGGAAAAGCAAGGTTGAATTGCTAGAGATAAGCAGAATATTGTAACCAACCTGTGAAACCTGCTTGGCCACAGAATGTAAAATTGATTTCCACTTTGATCCAGGAGGTGAGCCACTAGGTATGCCATTAGAGCTTCTACTCGCGTTTGAAACACCTGATTGATATACTTCAGATTACTAACTGATGAAAACATAATTATTTTCCCACAAGGAAATAATTAAAATAATGGACAAGTTAAAAATAAATTTACTTTTCTTTAAAAAACAATTAACAATAACAGGCAACTACTACACCCGAACATTGAATTATTCGGATTAACTAACCCAAATTTCAGAGCATAAAAAAGATAAAGTGGTTTTGCTACATACGTGCTGGTGTATCAGCTCCATCTCTTTGGTCCATCTTATCCACGTGGTCGTCCGAGTGCTTAAATTGTTCATCAAAGTCCTCAAAACCTTCTAACAAGTCTGTTTTGACATCATCAACAGCACTTGAATCTACACTTGCATCGTCTCCTTCATGTAAATCGAGGTCCTGAACTTCAAGCCTAGTCTCGAGATCCAATATTGCACCACCAGAGTACTGAACATCAATTTCAAAAGCCCAGACCTCGTTCATGTCTGAGGGAAGAACCCTCATTGCATGTATATAGGGAGGGAGGTAACCAACATCAACAGCTGCGCAGGTTACTTCACCAATGTAACTGGGGCTACGAATATTGGAGAGCATTCTCTACAAGTAAAGACCACACTGAGTTATAGCTTATTAAGACAAAGCAAATTTCTCTTCTAAGTGATTGTAAAACTGTGTCACATTAAAATGTACATGCACGCGAAGCTTCAAAGCAAAATGCATTAAACAACTTCTCGCCCTAAACTGATAACTTCTCTCAGTATCATACAAAAGTTCATTTTCTTACACACAAAACATGCAGCTGACTTCAAATGCTTTAGGATTGAGCTGTAGTAGTAATACTAGTAATTTTGGTTAATGTCCGCGAAAAGCAAATACAAGCAAGTCAATCTCTACCTTAGTCAACTAAAAAAGGTTTAAAAGAATGACAACAAATAAGTTACTTTACATCTCAATATCTCATAATGAATAAAAAAAGGAGATGACAAACCTGAATCCGTTCTTGCAAAGAACTTTTCATCTGCTCATTTCTTTTAGCATCAAAGAACAACCGTGATATTAACAAATTCCAACAAAGGGATCCTTCATCACAAAAAACCTTGTCATCAGAATCTGCATCAGAAATGACGGAGCCAGTAGAGGATACAATGGACGAAGGCGCTATAACATCCTCATTGCAAAAATCGAGAGGCTTTCTTGTTGAAGCAACCTTCATAACACCACTGGCCAAGTCAAGATCTTGGAACAAATGAGTTTTCTCACTCATCTTACGTTCTTCATATCCTGATTTTGAACTGCAGCTTGCCTTATTTTCTGGAGCATTCTTGCTAGTTTTCTTGGCAAACTTTTTCAGAAATTGACGAACTTTTGATGAGGAACCATCAGGCTTGCTTGATTTATCAACTAATTCCGCACCAAAACTAGAAGATGGTTTCATAAATGAAGGATATCCTGCATTTAGTCTTGTCAGGTAATTCCGGAACTCTAAGTTTAACTTCGCCAACCATTTTAGTTTTTCTTCATCCTCGCTAGAAGCAAGACGAAGGGCTTTGCACCATGATTCCTTCTCCCAAGACGTCTCAAGGTAAATGTAAAATATACTACTTCCTTTATATATAGCAGATGCTCCGCTCTCAATTTTAATTGGGTACTTTTTTGCCCTGTAACAAAATTGAAGCACTAAGCTATCGGTGTTTATCCTTTCCAATAAGATAATTAAAGAAGCATTTTACTTAACGCATGGCAGAATTTTTTTACAAGATATACAAGATAATTTTCTAAGTAAAAGGTTTTCCTTAACTACCTTTTCTAATGAAGTTAAAACCTGTTTGAATACTGATTACATCTTGGAATTCTAAGATAAAATTGCTTGATTTTGAAATGGAGTTGTTCATAAAAATGCTAGAACAAAGGAGTACTCTGTAGTATGTAGATATTTCGACCTTCCGTACTTGAGGTGAGTAACTCAAAAGTACCTAGCATCTATGTTGCTCGGACTCACCGAAAATGTTGCCGGGTGTGTGTCGGATCCTCCAAAAATGATCCGACACGGGTGCGGCATCATTTTGGAGAGTCCGTGCAACATAGCCTAGCATAACAACGCATAATTCAAAAAGGCAAAGTCAATAATGTTCCAGCTTACCATTTTCTAGAGGACAAGATTGAAGCAGAAACAGCCGCAACCATGCAACCTTTGAGTGGAATTTCAGTACGGGAACCATCTGATTCTGTTAGAATGAGAGAGTGATCCTTGATTTTACCAAATTTCCGAACAGGTATTACCTCTAAGATCTCTTTCTGGGCCTTTTGCTGCTTTGTAGCTTTGTCCCCATTGGAAACTTTTGGGATTCTTTCAGATTCTAGAACCCATACTATCCCCTAGGAGACAAAAAATTCATAATATTCTATAAGTTAAACTGATCAAGTCCATAGAGGAAAGAGGGAATGGTGCTTGAATAGGAAAAGAAAACTCAATCTGAATGATACAATACTAATAAACACGAGCATTTGGACCAGACATGTTACCAGACAAATATCCGCACAAAATTATAAATCCCAACTGCAAAGCATTGCTGATTAAATAATAATCTTCTCACTCATTATGTATCATTCATTTAACAATAATTATAACATGATTTCTTCATCGTTTTCTAATGTAGCGGATGATTTGAGTACTGCACTTGAGTTTCAATCTGTTATATATATATATTGTTAGAAGGTCAGTAACATTAAAAGCAAATTTGTCTGGTCCATTTACTCCTTTGATACATCGTCAAGAACCATTTATATACTCAGAGAAGGGAAAGATGACTGAATGCTGCTAATAATCATTGAAGTGTACACAATTCAATTTCATTAGTAATAATCTACTCATCAACAATATCAGATTACTGAGACCTTGGGCATTCTTACAACCTCCTGTTATGGTCTTTACTCTTTACGAGAATCGAGATTATATTTAGAATACTCTCAGGACTCTAGAAGCACAAAATTTACTTTGAAGTATTAGTAGAATAGTAGTACAACATTGAGATGGTCTCCACTAGAAAGCCTAGAAATGAAAATTTTGACAAAAAAAGTATTGTGCTCCAAAGATATCCGGTTTGTCTGTTGCAAGTTTGGTTCTTTATACAACAACTAGCACGCCTCAATCCTCGATCTTGGCCTAATTCTGCAGACTCTATGATGAAATAATGACTAGTAATTATTCAATACCAGAGACCGAGTACTTGTGACCAGCGACCACTCAACGGAGCCTCAAATCAAGCCCTATACCACTCGATGCTCGTTACATTCACAATCCAAATACTCAATTCAGACAACAACATGAAGAGAATAAACCACCTTAAAATGGGGGCAAAGTGAAAAGAGTACCAAGTAACGGTATCAACAAATCACATACTCCATCTGTCTCAATTTATATAACACATTTTCCTTTCTAGCCTGTCTAAAAACAGTGAAACCTATAAACTTTTTATTCTACACATAATTATAAATGTCTTAGCTTATTTTAGATCACAAATTTTAAAAGTCTCTCTTTTCTCTTAAACTTCGTGCATAGTCAAACGTGGACCCAAAATTAGTAGAACAACAACATAAAAAAAATAAGCAAAAAAAGAAAAGTGATACCTGCCTGCTTCTTGAAGAAAGAGGGATCAATATCCCCAGCAAAAGGCAACGACTCTTCAGTTGTTTTCCCTTTACCTTCTTGACGAGAAACTCTTCTCATAAAACACCATATCAATATTACAATTCCCACAGCTTCCACTGCAAGAACCGTTACCCCTCCAAGAACAAACACCGTTAACAGCAACATCATCCTTTTTGGTCTGAAATTCTCCCCCGACAAGAACAAGAAATTCACCAAATTTTGCAATGTCAGTACAAACCCATTTTTTAGACGAATCTCCAATTCAATAGGGGAGAAAAGCCAAAAAGGAAAGGCAAAGCAGTTATTGGAGACACGATTCCTCATGCAGGGCGAGAGAGAAATGGGCGCTAAAGGTTTGCTGTAATTAGAAGCAACCGTTAACAAACTTGGCGAAAGTTACGCTTATATTTTATGTTTTATTCTAATAGAAAATAGTACTTCATCCGGTCCCTTTAATTAATTTTTTTTTTTTTACTACTTTTCTGCCTATTAAGGAATTCATTTTTAGTATTAATTTATAATAAAATCTAACATATTAATTTTAATTTATTTATTAAAAATACAATAAATACTCTTAAGTTATTTACTACAAAGATAATTTAAAAAAAATTATATTTTAAAAAAGCAAATATTATAAATTATAAAAATAAATTAAAAAATTAATTAAAATGGACGGGAGGAGTAGGGTATATGTAAGACCGATCAACCTTGGACTTGCACGCCAAACGGAGTTGCGGTATTCGATGTTTATAAATCAAAAAACAATCATCGTAAGTCGAAAGTACACACTATTTTGTTATGCTTCCAAAAAGAAAGGAGTCAGCGTTCAATGTTAACTTACTTAGCGAAACTGACACTTGGATGTGGACAAAATAATTGCTATTTTGATCCCCGGATCATATTATTACTTTGGGAAAAATACGTATTGTGATCCCTGAAATATTATGTTGTTTCAATTTTGGTCCTTTTGTTTGTGGGAAAAGGGCCAAATGTACCCCTTTACTTTCAGATATTGTCTATATTTAATCTCCGTTATACTATTCGGACAAATTTATCCCTAGTATTATACTATCCGGCCAAATTTACCCCTACCATCAATAAACTTTTACTAATTATCCCTTAGTCTGTTAGGTAACCCAAAATTTCTCAAATCCCTTTTATTTAAATCACTTATTCTTCTTCTTGATCCACTATTTTCAGATTGATCCGAATGCTAAAGGTACTAAACTATATTGCACCCAATTCTCTTCTTGTGATAATGATTTGGAACTGGTTTAAAATTTTTATAATTTTCAACCATATACACACACCGCAGAATCCAGTGGGTATATTTGTTGTGTATTATATGTGGCTGCTCATCATGTATGTACATGTGTATTCAAATATATTTTGTAATTATCTGGTTAGTATAGAGTTCGGTCGACTAACTGAAGAATGCACAAAGCGTATGCATTTGATTAAAGCAAAGTTGAATTCGACAATACAAAGTCTCTAAGGAACTTCAACTTTTATCACTAATACTTGCAAAGTCTCCATACCAATGGTGCAACGAATTCATTAAAGTTGGAATGTTGTAAAGACATTTGAAATTTAGACAAGCTACCTAATTAAGATTTTTCAATTTACTATGCTTTGCCAACTAATCGCAGCATTATTTTAATGTTTTTTTCTCTTATTTTTATCAATTAAAAAAGCAAATAAATGCCAACTATTTTATAAATAGTGGATCAAGAAGAAGTATAAGTGACTTAACTAAAATAACTTGGGAGATTTTGAGTCACCTAACAAACTGAGGGGTAATTTTTAAAAGTTTGCTGATGGTATGGATAAATTTGGCTGGATAGTATAACGATAGGGATAAATTTGACCGAATAGTATAAAGGAGGTTATATATAGACAATATTTGAAAGTAGAGAGGTAAATTTGGACATTTTCCCTTTATTTGTTGTCTATATATTTAATCTTTTATTAATTTAAATGTGTAAATTCTGATCCTTAAAATTACCTGAAGTATAATTGTATAGTGTAAAATCGGTTCATATTAAATACACATACAATAGAGCGACATGTGGAACCGGAGACAAACGAAAAACGAGACAGGTGGAAACCAAGACCGGGGACAGTAGCTTCGGTTGGCACCGGAAAACCTCCGAAGGGAATATTGCTAATGAAGAAAAACGAATACATGCCACCCGATATCATTTAATGAAGAATATTCTATAGTATTAAATACACAGTCCGTTATAGAGAATTTTGGCATTCATAGTCTACCGTTACACATTCTTCAATGACCCCCATAATTGTCACTTAAGAGGGGCTTGATCCGAGGACCTTATTCCCAAGGTGAAACTATAAATAGTGACTTCAATAGCCATTGTAAAGGGGAGGAATTTTCTGGCAAACTTATGTTGTATACTATTCAAGAGTTCAATAATACTTTATTTCTTGTCTATTGATATTTATATTAATGCCCTCGGAAGCTCTGCTCCCGAAAATAGGCTATTTGCTGCCTTATTTCGATTTCAATGCTAAGTCTTGTATTTTTATTTAATTCATTTATCATTTTGGTATCAAATCGATTCACTTGTCTATAAACCACGTATATATTCAATTGTATCATTTTATGGATAAACAGTTTGGCATCCACCACGGGGCTTAGACAGTTGCATAATTGGATTGATTGTTGCATCTATTACTAACCTGTTTAATTCTTTGTTTCTTAGCGAAAAATCGTAAATAAGGGAAGATAACAATGTCAACATCACGCGCGACGTTGAGGCCCAAGAAAATTCGCCTCAACACGAAGATTAGATCAGCGATCTCGCAACGAGGGGGATGAAGCCACACTGGTCCATGGCGGGCAGTATCTACGATATGTTCGAGAGGCAACTCCTGATGATGTTGAAGACGAACACGTTTCAAAAATAGCGAGAATCCTGAGGGAACAACAAAAGGATATTATGGTCCATCTCTCGCGACAAGATCAAGTCATGACAGAGTTGAGGCAATCGTTGTCGGGTGCTTCCAACAATGTGAATGGAAGAGGTCCAGTTCCTCCCGGTGCTCTTAAAAACCAAACAACACAAAGGGTTGACAACAACACCCCGAGGGGTGAGGTCGGTTTCGACAGGGACAGGGGGGGGGGGCAATGGATCTAGTAACAATAACAAAAATAATCCTTTTAAAACTGAACTCATGCGGTTTATGACGAAAATAAATGCCCGAATGGATCAAATCCCGAGCGCACCGTCGGTGTTGAAAGGACCGAACTCAAAGAAATACACCCAGTTGCCGTTCGAACCAAGCACAACGCCAGAGTTAATCCCAAAGCGATTCAAAATGCCATACGTGCCAAAATACGATAGAACCTCGGATCCTCAGGAGCACATCACCACCTATACAACGACGCTAAAAGGGAAAAACTTAGCTCCGCACGAGATTGAGTCCGCTTTACTGAAGATGTTCTGGGAGACCCTCAAAAAGGGGGCCCTAGAATGGTATTCACTATTACCCGAGCACTTATTAAATTCCTTCGAGATGCTCGCGGATTCTTTTATCAAGGCCCATGCTGGGTCCAAGAAGGTGCATGCTCGAAAGACCAACATATTTAGAATTGTGCAAGGAGAGTCCGAACTACTACGAGAGTTTGTGACCAGATTTCAGAAGGAAAGAATGTTGCTACTGGCCATGCCAAATGAATGGGTAGCCGAGACATTTACTAAGGGGCTGAACCCGAGGAGCTCTGACGCTTCCCGAAAACTGAAAGAAAGTATTGTCAAGTTGCAGGCAATGACATGGGCGGATGTCCACAACCACTACAAATCGAAGATAAGAATAGAAGATGACCGGCTCGGTTTCTCGGTGTCAATCAAGGGTCGGGACTGAGAGAAGAATAATGAAAAGTTGAAGGATGATTTTGACGCAGATCGACGGTCTACTAAAGGTCGGTTTTTTCCCTACGAAAGGGCCAAAGGATGCGGTAGAGGTTTTCGGTCTGCGGACAGGTTCGCTATCGATAAGAGAGCCGACCGTGGCCAGAATAATAAATCGTTGCAGGATAAAAAGATCAGGTTCCCAGGATTTCACCTACCCAGACTGTCCGAATACAATTTCAACGTCAGCATGGTGGAACTGGTATCGACTATGATGAACATTAAGGAAGCACGGTTCCCAAGGATGATAAGATTTAACCCTAGTCAGAGGAATCCTATCCTATGGTATAAGTGTTGCACCCTATTTTGCACTTAGTCAAAACAAGATTCAACTTGTGATTTCTCTATTGTTGATGAAAGAGAGTCGCCACCTAATATTTAAAGGTATACTCTTTATTAGTCTGCTAACGGTGAGATTATGGGTAAGGGTTCTTATTCTTCTAAGGGAAAGGTATTAGGCACCCCTTAAAATCTACCTGAGGTAGCTCCATAAGACTTAGACTAGATTTAGAATCAATTATTTATACTATGCCTAGTGTTCTAAAGCTTACCATATATTAGGGCATAATTCCTAAGTGGTTTCAAAAAATGGATATAAAGAGGAGTCTTAGAAAAAATGATGTCACTTCACATATGTTTAAAAAGAGAATAAAGGTATATATGATGTTTATATGAAAATATGTAAAAAGAAGAGCTAAATTAGAGGACGTTTTGTCTTTTTAGAAGCATGGAGGTGCTCTAGCGAAATGCTATGAAAGTAAGCCTAAGATATACCTTGGCTTTTAAACATTTGAAGGGGGCTGTTTGAAAATCTTTTTGGGTGATATCACCTTTTTTTCCACATGACTTGATTTTCCTTTTGAAGATAAAGCTTTTGTTTCAAATCTGATTCTTTTCTTTTTGAAAGCGGAGCTGCCGTTTCTTACTAAGCTTTGAGGGCTTCAAAATCCTTTAAGAAAAAAGTTAGTGGAAGCATAGTAATTTAATGATATAAATAACTTATAATTAGCGAATGGGAGATTAGTTGCTAACTAATTCTTCTTTTAATCCTATGTTATTTAGGTCTTGCCTAAGTTTTATATGATTTAATATATAAAGTAAAGCATTCAATTCAATTTATAATTTTTATATACATGTGAGATAAAACAACAGCAAAATGCGACAAGGCAGTAAGGATAAGGTTACGAAGAAGTAAATAATAAAGGAGTTAAAGGAGAGTATTGGACTCTGGTATTTGGACCTCAAAGAGGCAGGCCCAATAGTGATCGGGACGGCGACATCTCACTTCGAGTTTCCAGAAATATAGCAATGCTGGCCTTGGGCCTGGGTTCCTCAAGAACTCAGCCAGCCCAAAAAAATGTACATATTCAAAAAAAGAAAGAGAAGGTCATTAGATACCTATTTTATACATCAATCATACATGAAAACACATAGGTAAATGATTGGAGCAAAATATAACAGACTATCAATGCTCAACTAGTATGAGAACATATACCAATGTGGCAATTATATATGGTAAATAATTTACATTGAGAACCTTTCGTTGTCATTAAACACTAAACCCAAAGAGAATAACAAATGTCAATGAATAAAGGCTAAGGAGAGAGTTCCACTCAAGATCGTGCTCCATTTGAATCCCCCGACACTTCAAAATTTCCAAGGGTCTCAAGACCCATGGCAATGCTTGTGCAGGGTAGAGCAGTCCAACCTAGAGCTAAACTTGGCTCCCAAATACCCCTAACCACTAACGAATTATTTTTCCCCATAGGTTTAAGTGCCAATGAGGCTCTTCCAATGTAAACCAACTACCATAATATACCCTACCACAAAAGTATACTTACCCTTGGTAGAATAAGGACACAGAAATAGTTTCACTTTTTATAATCGTATTTCCAATACTAAGTGAATGGAACCCACATTAAACAAGTCTGAAGGCAAGGTTCCAAACATACATAGAGACAGGAACTCCATAATGTGTTGCTAAAGAATTAAACATATGGGGTCACATTTAAGGATAGATAAAGAGCACACAATTTAGACATGCAGCTTGAGGATACATAGACCATAACATTGATCACAGAAGAACATGTACTTAGGCTAATGACATCACTTGAATCACTTGAGATCATTAACATAGATTCAGATAATGACACAAGTAGGTTATTGTATCCAACCAAGTAACAGTAAAACTCTCCTATGCATCAGTTTCAATCCAAAACAACAAAGGGAAGTACAATACTAAAAAAATGTGAAGCCATGGAGGATAAAAAAAGTTCATTCCAAAACTTCCACACATACAGGGACTTCAATTGAGATTATGACTTCACAAGATCAAATAAGTCCCAAACATTGAGAAAGGTTGATAGTATCATTAGGGGGGGGGGGGTAAGGAGAGGGATATATCACACTTAACAAACTCAAATCAGCTACACAGAATTAGTGGAGTGGTTAAACATGGTGGAGTCATATTCAAAATATTAATAGGGCACAACTATAGTCTGTTTCACAGGAAATAGACTGATCATGACATATCCTACTGATGTTCAAGGGAGAAACCATCCCAATAGGGCTGTCTACAAGCTGACAATCACCGGATAAAGTCCCATTGTCCAGAGGTCTCTACGATTGACCTCTAGACCTAGAATAATGATAAAGATACTGTAAACTGGCCATGCATGCCACTAATTTGACAGAGCACAAAGAATCTTGAGGATTTGACCTTACACCGATTAGTCTAGAGTTTTGAATTGCGATTTCAAAATCCAATCAATAAGAAAAAATGAAATAAGACCTCAGACTTCACAGCCTAGGGACGAGACGATTTGATTATGCCAGTTGGACTTGAGAACAAAACGAAAATGGTGCTTCGATTTTACTACCCATGTTCTGGTGTTTCAGATTCAAAGAACAAAAAGGAAAGTCAAGTGGGATTTGTGGATGAGGAAGTAAGGAAGGACGATTTACTCAGAAATCTTGTGACCTTGTACCGATTTGTGTAAGGCTCCATGACTGATGGAGGTTGAAGGGATGAGAGGAAACAGAGAGTTTTGGGAAAGAGGGGCGACTCGTCTTGGAGAAGAATGATTAGGGTTGGGGTTGTCTCCAGGTTTAAAACGGGAGATGGAACAAGTGCCGTTGGATCATTGTGATCAACTAGGGCTGTGCATGGATCGGATTTAGCACATTTTAGATTCGCATTTCGTATTTTGGATTCTATAAAATGCAATCCGAATCCAATCCGAATTAATATCGGATCGGATCGAATTTTAAAGTTTGGATTGGATCAGATTTTTGGATTCGGACCGGATTATTATGCCTCAAAGTTGCAAACTCATATGTATATTTTCTTTGTAAAAGAGGCAATACAGTAAGAAAAATTTATGTTTATGCAATTATGAGAGTACTATGGTACCAATATAGCTAAATCCAGCAATTGTAAAGGTAATAACTTGGAGGAGGATGTAAAGGAAGTACTGACTATACGTCGTACTCAACAATTAACAAATAGCAAATAAGACACAACTCCTAATCCCTCAAGCTAAGGTTAGACCAAACACTTACCTCGATGCCACGAACACAATTCAAGCCTCAACTACCGCTTTACCTCTTGATTCCACCACCAATTTGCTTGTATCTAGCCACAACTTACTTAACTATATCAATAAATGCTAAATGAATTAATTCTAATGCATGAAAATAGATTTTCTAAAGTTTTTCCCAAAAAGTCAAAAATCAACCCCGGACCCACATGGTCAAAACCCGAGGTTCAAACCAAAACCCGACTACCCATTCACCCACGAACTCAAATATATAATTTGTTTTGAAATCGGACCTCAAATCGAGGTCCAAATCCCCAAAATTCGAAAATCCTAAGTTTTACCCAAAACACCTTTCCCTCATGAAAACCCTTGATTTTGAGTTGAAATCATGTAAAAAGATGGATTAGATTGAAAGAAATGAGTTAGAATTGACTTACAAATGATTTGGAAGAGTAGCTGTCTTTGAAAAATCGCCCAAAGGTGTTTAGGTTTTGAAAAGGTTGTAAAACTGGCTGAAAATGCGTCTAAGTCTCAATTAACTGGTCTCTAATGTCGCAATTGCGACCCGGGTTTGCAATTGCGAACCCCTCAGAAACTGATGACTTCGCAAATGCGAAGATTTTGTCGCATTTGCGACACTGAAGGAATCCGGTCCCCTTCGCATTTGCGAGGGACCCTTCGAATTTGCGATATCGCATTTGCGATAAATACGTCGCATTTGCGACCAAGGCAGCCCAGGCCATCTTCGCATTTGCGATACAAATTTCGCATTTGCGGGCTTGCATTTGCAAGCCTGGCTTCGCAAGCGAAGTCTGCAGACCTGCAACATACCAGCAATTTCCTATGTCTAAATTCCACTCCGTGGCCTATCCAAAACCCACCCGAGCCCTCGGAGCTCCAAACCAAACATGCACGCAAGTCCAAAAACATCACACGGACTCGCTCGTGCAATCAAATCATCAAATTAACATCAATAACTATGAATTTAACATCAAAATCAAAGAAACATCACATGAACTCTTAAGTTCAAATTTTAACAACCGAAGGTCCGATTCACGTCATTTCAAGTCCGTTTCTTACCCAAATTTTACAGGCTCAACTTAAATACCATATAAGACCTGCACTGGGCTCCGAGACGAAAATACGGGCCCGATACCATCGAATTCAATTACATTCAAATTTCCAAAAAAACTCTAAGAATTTCAGTTAAACAATTTTCTTCAAAAATTCATTTCTCGGGCTTGGGACCTCGGAATTCGATTCCGGGCATACGCCCAAGTCCCATATTTTCCTACGGACCCTCTGGGACCATCAAATCACGGGTCCGGGTCCGTTAACCCAAAATATTTATCGAAGTCAACCTAAATTCATTTTAAAAGCAAAATTCATCATTTTTTTCCATAGATTTTCACAAAATGGACTTCCGGATACACGCAAATCGAGGTGAGACAAAAAGGAGGTTTTAAGGCCTCGGAACATAGAATTTATTTTCAAAAGAAGTGATGACCAAGGTCATCACATTCTCCACCTCTAAAACAATCGTTCGTCCTCGAACGGATATAAGAAGGAAGTACCTGAGTCGGAGAAAAGATGGGGATATCGGCTTCGCATATCGGACTCGGACTCCCAGGTCAATGCCTCAACAGGCTGACCTCTCCACTGAACACGAACAGAAGGAAAACTCTTCGATCGCAACATACGAACCCGCCGATCTGGAATTGCTACCGGCTCCTCCTCATAGGATAAGTCCTTGTCCAACTGGACAGTGCTGAAATCTAACACGTGGGATGGTTCGCCGTGATACTTCCGAAGCATGGACACATGAAATACTAGATGCACGGCTGATAAACTCGGCGGCAACGCAAGTCTGTAAGCCACCTCTACCACTCGATCAAGAATCTCAAACGGGCCAATGAACCTAGGGCTAAGCTTGCCCTTCTTTCCAAATCTCATCACGCCCTTCATAGGCGACACCCAAAGCAACACCCGCTCGCCGACCATGAATGCCACATCACGAACCTTACGGTCGGCATAACTCTTTTGCCTGGACTGAGCTGTACGAAGCCTATCCTGAATAATCCTGACCTTGTCCAAGGCATCCTGTACTAGATCCGTACCCAACAACCGAGCCTCTCCCGGCTCAAACCAACCAACCGGCGACTGACACCGCCTACCACATAAAGCCTCATAGGGAGCCATCTGAATGCTCGACTGGTAACTGTTATTGTAGGCAAACTCCGCTAAAGGCAAAAACTGATCCCACGAGCCTCCAAAGTCAATGACACAAGCTCGGAGCATATCCTCCAAAATCTGAATAGTACGCTCGGACTGCCCATCCGTCTGAGGATGAAATGCTGTGCTCAACTTGACCCGTGTGCCCAACTCATGCTGAACTGCCCGCCAAAAATGCGAGGTAAACTGCGTACCTCAATCAGAAATGATAGACACGAGCACACCATGAAGACGAACAATCTCCTGGATATATATCTCAACTAACCTCTCAGAAGAATAGGAGACTGCCACAGGAATAAAATGCGCTGACTTGGTCATCCTATCAATAATAACCCACACTGCATCGAACTTCCTCCGAGTCCGTGGGAGTCCTACAACAAAGTCCATAGTGATACGCTTCCACTTCCATTCGGGAAGCTCAATCCTCTGAAATAAACCACCAGGTCTCTAATGCTCGTACTTTACCTGCTGACAATCCGAGCCACATACGCAACAATATCCTTCTTCATCCTCCTCTACCAATAATGATGCCGCAAATCCTGATACATCTTGGCGGCGCCCGGATGAATAGAGTACCGGGAACTATGGGCCTCCTCTAAAATCAACTCTCGAAGTCCATCCACATTAGGCACACAAACTCTACCCTGCAGCCTCAAAACTCCATCATCTCCAACTGTAACCTGTTTGGCACCTCCGTGCCGCACTGTGTCCCTAAGAACACACAAATGGGGATCATCATACTACCAATCTCGAATATGCTCCAATAATGAAGAACGAGCGACTGTGCAAGCTAACACGCGGCTAGGCTCAGAGACATCCAACCTCACGAACTGATTGGCCAAAGCCTGAACATCCAAAGCAAGCGGCCTCTCATCGACCGGAATATACGCAAGACTGCCCATACCGACTGACTTTCTACTCAAAGCATCGGCCACCACATTGGCCTTCCCCGGATGATATAAGATGGTGATATCATAGTCTTTCAGTAGCTCCAACCACCTTCTCTGCCTCAAGTTTAACTCCTTCTGCTTGAACAAGTATTGCAAACTCTTGTGATACGTGAACACCTCACATGACACGCCATATAAATAGTGCCTCCAAATCTTCAGCGCGTGAACAATGGCTGCTAACTCCAAATCATGAACTGGGTAATTCTTCTTATGAATCTTCAACTATCGCGAAGCATAAGCAATGACCTTACCATCCTACATAAACACCGCACCAAGTCCAATACGAGATGCGTCACAATAAAATGTATATAGCCCCGAACCTATGGGCAAAACCAACACTGGCGCTGTAGTCAAAGCTGTCTTGAGCTTCTGAAAGCTCACCTCACATTCGTCCGACCACCTGAACTGGGCACCCTTCTGGGTCAACCTGGTCATCAAGGCTGCAATAAATGAAAACCCCTCCACAAATCGGCAGTAATAGCCTGCCAAACCCAAGAAACTCCAGATCTCTGTAGCTGATGTGGGTCGAGGCCAGTTCTTGACTGCCTCTATCTTCTTCGGATCCACCTGAATACCCTCTGCTGAAACAACGTGACCCAAGAATGCAACTGAACTTAACCAGAACTCGCACTTCGAAAACTTAGCATACAACTGACTATCCCTCAGAGTCTGAAGAACGACTCGAAGATGCTGGTCGTGCTCCTCCCGACTGCTGGAATAGATCAAAATATCGTCAATGAAGACAATCACGAAGGAATCCAAATAAGGCCTGAACACTCAGTTCATCAAATCCATGAAAGCTGCTGGGGCATTTGTCAATTCGAACGACATCACCAAGAACTCATATTGCCCGTACCGAGTGCGAAAAGCGGTCTTAGGGACATCAGATGCCCTAATCCTCAACTGATGGTAGCCAGATCTCAAGTCGATCTTAGAAAACACTTGGGCACCCTGAAGCTGGTCAAACAAGTCATCAATCCTCGGCAGTGGGTACTTATTCTTGATTGTGACCTTGTTCAATTGCTGGTAATCTATATATATATCCTCATCGATCCGTCCTTCTTCTTAACAAACAACTCCGGCGCACCCTAAGGTGAGATACTAGGCCTAATAAAGCCCTTATCAAGCAAGTCTTGCAACCGCTCCTTCAATTCTTTCAACTCAGGCGGGGCCATACGATACGACGGAATAGAAATGGGCTGAGTGCCCGGAGCCAAATCAATGCAAAAGTCAATATCCCTATCGGGTGGCATACCCGGCAGGTCTGAAGGGAAAACCTCAGGAAACTCACGAACAACAGGCATAGAATCCATAGAAGGAACCTCAGCACTAGAATCACGAACATATGCCAAATAGGCCAAACACCCTTTCTCGACCATACGCCGAGCCTTTATATATGAGATAACACGATGGGTAGAATGATCAGGAGTCCTTCTCCACTCTAAACGAGGAAACCCCGGAAAGGCTAAGGTCACAATCTTGGCATGACAGTCCAAGATAGCGTGGTAAGGTGATAACCAGTCCATCCCCAATATGACATCAAAATCAACCATATCCAAAAGTAACAAATCTACACGAGTCTCAAGTCCCCCAATCACAACTATACAGGAACGATAGACACGATCTACCACAATAGAATCACCCACCGGTGTAGACACATATACAGGAGCACTCAAAGAATCACTAGGCATGATCAAGTATGGTGGAAAATAAGATGACACGTAGGAGTATGTAGATCCTGGATCAAATAGAACTGAAGCATCTCTACTACAAACCAGAACAGTACCTGTGATAACTGCATCGGAAGCCTCAGCATCAGGCCTGGCTGGAAGAGCATAACATCGGGGTTGGGCCCCACCACTCTGAACTACATCTCTGGGACGGCCTGCTGCTGGCTGGCCTCCACCTCTAGTGGCCTGACCTCCACCTCTAATACCTCTACCTCCACCTCTAGCACCTCTACCTCCACCTCTAGCTGGCTGAGCGGGCTGTGGAACACTCGGTGCCTGAACCATGGCACGGGAACCCTAATGCTGAGAGCTGCTCGATACTCGAGGGAAAAATCTAGAAAAATGCCCCGTATCGCCATAAGTATAACAAGCCCTCGACTTCTGAGACTGCTGACCCTTACGACCTGAATGACCACCCCGAAAACTCTGGAGCGGCGGTGCACTGATAGGAGCGGGTGGTGCACTGTAGGACTGCTGATCAGAATACTGCATATGAGAACCACGGCAAGGCTAAGGTCACAGTCTTGGCATGACAGTCCAAGATAGCGTGAAAAGGTGATAACCAGTCCATCCCCAATATGACATCAAAATCAACCATATCCAAAAGTAACAAATCTACACGAGTCTCAAGCCCCCTAATCACAACTATACAGGAATGGTAGACACGATCTACCACAATAGAATCACCCACCGCTGTAGACACATATACAAGAGCACTCAAAGAATCACTAGGCATGATCAAGTATGGTGCAAAATAAGATGACACGTAGGAGTATGTAGATCCTGGATCAAATATAACTGAAGCATCTCTACTACAAACCAGAACAATACCTGTGATAATTGCATCGGAAGCCTCAGCCTCAGGCCTGGCTGGAAGAGCATAACATCGAGGTTGGGCCCTACCACTCTGAACTACATCTCTAGGACGGCCTGCTGCTGGCTGGCCTCCACCTCTAGCGGCCTGACCTCCACCTCTAATACCTCTACCTCCACCTCTAGCACCTCTACCTCCACCTCTAGCTGGATGAGCGGGCTGTGGAACACTCGGTGCCTGAACTATGGCACGGGAACCCTGATGCTGAGAGCTGCTCGATGCTCGAGGGCAAAATCTAGCTATATACCCCGTATCGCCACAAGTATAACAAGCCCTCGGCTGCTGAGACTGCTGACCCTGACGACCTGAATGACCACCCCGAAAACTCTGGAGCGGCGGTGCACTAATAGGAGCGGGTGGTGCACTGTAGGACTACTGATCAGAATACTGCATATGAGAACCACGGCCACCTGGAGCACCGTGAGAAACCTGAAGTGTTGATTGAAAAGGCCTAGGAGGATGGCCTCTACCAAAAGAATCCCTGCCTCCAAACGAGGCGCCACTAAATCTGCCCGAATGACGAGGCCTCTTGCCAGACCCCTGACCACCCCCCTGTGATAAAACCATCTCAACCCTCCTGGACACATTGGCCGCATCCTGAAAGGAAATCTCGCTCCCCATCTCCTTGGCCATCTGAAGTCGAATAGGCTGAATGAGTCCCTCAATGAACCTCCTCACTCTCTCTCTATCTCTCAGTGGTAAGTATAAGAAGAGAATGATGGTCCAAGTCAATAAATTTGGTCTCGTACTTAGTGACGGTCATAGAACCCTGCTGGAGACTCTCAAACTACCTCCGATAGTTCTCCCTCGAGTGATAGGAAGAAACTTCTCCAGAAATAGCTGAGAAAACTGATCCCAAGTCAAAGCCGGTAACCCCGCTGGTCTAGCCAAACAATAATCTCTCCACCAAGTCTCGGCGGATCCAGACAAACGAAAAGCAGCAAAGTCGACCCATTGGTCTCCATTATCCCCATGTTCCTTAGAACCTCATGACAACTGTCCAAATAATCCCGGGGATCCTCAGAAGATGTACCACCAAGAGTAGTATTGAAGAGCTTGGTGAAACCTATCCAACCTCCAGAAGACATAGCTGATCCATCACCGTTCTGTGCTGCTGCTCGGCTGAAGAAGCGGTACGTGACCTCACCATTCGCGAAAGAACAAGAGTGGAAGTTCAATTAGCGTTGAGAAATCAAGTCTCACGACAGGAAAGAATAGATGTGAAGTTTTTCCTAACTCTGTAGCCTCTTGGGATAAATACAAACGTCTCCGTAGCGATACCTTAGACTATACTAAGCTTGTCCGTGAATTGTGAGACCTAAGTAACCTAGAGCTCCGATACCAACTTGTCACGACCCGAATTTCCCACCCTCGGGAGTCGTGATAGCGCCTACTAGTGAAAGCTAGGGAAGCCAACCATTTGTATTATTTACCCTTTTTTCCCATTTTATTCCTTTAACAATTAAGATCCAACATTACATAAACAACGGAATTTAATAAGCGGAAGAACAAAATATAACCATTTAAACATTACCGATACAAATCCTTAAACATAGACTACACAGAACTGGTGTCACAATTTCACAGACTGTCTAGGAATACTACAAATAAGGGTCCGAAAGATAAATACAATGCTGTCTCTGAAATACATAAAAGAAACAGAATGAAAGGATAGAAGGAGACGCCAAGGCCTGCGGACGCCTGCAGGACTACCTCGGGTCTCCAAATAGGCTGAAGCCAGCAACCCAAAGCTAAGGTCCGTATGCTCCAGTACCGGGATCTGCACAAAAGAGTGCAGAGTGTAGTATCAGCGCAACCAACCCCATGTGCTGGTAAGTGCCTAGCCTAACCCCGGCGAAGTAGTGACGAGGCTAGGACCAGACTACCAAATAAACAAGTGCAGTTAAATCATGTACAACGGAAAATAAAGGCAAAACTTTACAATTAAAGATAGGAAGGGGGAAACATGCTACGGGGAAATATCAAGTAACAACAGAAATCCAATAGATAAATGTAAAGAACACTATAACTAAATTATCAGCGAGGATCAGGAAATCAAAGACAAGTGCACGGTGTCACACCTCCTTTTTCCTACACCCCCGGAAGGGAGTATAAGGGAGTTTTTTCCAATTAAAGGACAATCGAAACGGGATTATTTGTTAAAAGATTCAGAGTCGCCACTTGGGAGATTTATGGTGTCCCAAGTCACCGGTTCAAATCCCGAATCGAGGAAAGGGTTGACTCTGTATTACAGTCCGCGAACACAGAAATCCGGGTAAGGAATTCTGTTAACTCGGGAGAAGGTGTTAGGCATTCCCGAGTTCCGTGGTTCTAGCACGGTCGCCCAACTGTTATAACTGGCATAATTATATGATTTTAAAACATTTTGATGTGCAATTTTGACTTTTTAACCGCTTTTATTTAATTAATTAAAGAAAGATTGCAACGTTATTTAAAATATGTTTCGAACCACGTCACATAAATGCACCCGCAGTCCATAACACATTTTATCTAACGTTGAGATTCGGATTTGGATCACATAATTGCGCACCCGAGTTTAGGAAGGTACATTATTAAAATAACGCGCCTAAAGCAACTACGCGTTGTTAACTTTGCGAGGGCCATGAAAATTTGCTAAATGGCACGCCTCGAATTCTAAGGATTTTAAAGAAATGATTAAGTGAGGGCCACGCACTGAGATTTTATTTAGCACGGCACGCCTCAATTTATTCTAAAGAAGGACTTCCCAAGTAGACTTAACGAATTGATTAATTACTTACGAAAGCTAATGGAGATTTCTATGTTTCAGTCTAAAGCAAAACATCTAAACTTAAAGGAGGATTCAGGTATGGGCTTATAAAGTCAAGCTGTCCTGGAGATAAATTGGGCCTGCACCAACCTCTAATTGAGATAACTTGGTAACAGACAATAAATGCAGGTCTGAACATGATGAACAAAGTTTTGCTCACAAATGGCTTAAGGCTTGGGGCCTGGGGTACGAGCCCAAGCTTTTGCGTCGGTAGCAGACTTCGACTTCAAGTCTGGAATGAAGTCTAAAAAGTCGAGCAGAGAACTTAGGCTTCGATTGGCCATTATAATTCAATTGAGTTTTCCAGACTGCTATTATAATTCCACATACAATCTAATTTAACCAATAAACTAACAAAAAAACAGCACTATTCAGCATACATAGAATTAACCCATGGTTTCTCTATATCCCACTTTTTGCCTTGACTCCTTCATTCCCCAAACAACTTCAGACCAGCAGTCAATTTTCAAAAAAAAATGGATTATTCAACTACTTCTCTCAGCATCTAGCCTCTAATATAACTTAATCTATCATTCAATAACATGAAATCATGGACTCGTCATTATGCCACTACATTTAGATGGGTTGCAAAGAGACAAGAGATCTAACACCACATGCTTTATCTAACATTGCTTAATCACAGAATCTGGCAAGGACCAATGTTCCCATCATATGAATTTTTAAAGACTAAAACACCTAAGTCTCAGTCCAGATTTACCAACTAAATTCAAACTGAACCATAGCTAAATACATGAACACATCCAAGGAGACTAAATTGACACAGAATACAATATGCTTACTTAAAACTGGAGGTTAAACAAGATGATCACACTAAACGAGAAAATAAATCAGAGAATATAAAAATGGAACAGTTTCTATGCTTCAACTCTTCATTTTTAATTCATTCTTCAAGTTTCACTCCACAACCAAAGAGTTACAAGAGTCGTGTACCTGGAAATAAGAGGAAAACAAGAAGGAATAAGGTCTCAGCAGATGAATGAGTAGCAGCAGATCCCAGTAACAGGAGTAAACCAGCCAACCAATTTTAAACCCAGAAAATGAGGTACAGCCCCAGCAATACCAAATCGAACCAGAAAAAGGGAGTATGAAGCGGTAGAAACAGTATCAATTGAACAAAACCAAGCAACTTTACCCCAAACTTTAAACACCCAAATTCAATCCACTCTAGATACCAGAATCAACAATCATTTCAGAAATCAAAACTTCAAAAATCTTAGAAAATGTTCAATAGAATAGTGATTATTTGAAAAATTCAGCCGTCCTTTGTTTTTCAGAATTTTTATCACTTTTTTTTTTGCCTTCAAAGGCATGGAAAGGTGCCTTTATAGGCAAGGGAGTAGGGCAGCAGCTCTGAATTAGCTTTTGCACTTCTAGTCCCTCTCTAATTCTCGTTTTAGCTTAGGAACACCCAGTCAATTTTCTTTTTTGCTCAATTAATCTTAGTTCGAAACTCTAATTTCATGTTAGTCCCCCCAGTCAGCTTCTAAGAAGCTTCCAATTCTGTTACCAAAAAGATTCCCCACCCCAATTTTCCCAAACTAACCTCCCAATTCTCTGATTTTATTTGGGGAAACCAGATGGGTCAAGGCTGACCCGAAATTCAACTTCTAGCCCTGGGCTAACCAAAATTGGATCGAGTCCCTTTTCTGGGCTTCCGACCTCAAAGCCCAAATCAAATGAAAACTAAACTAGAACGAGCCTAAAGGACAATCAAGAGTCTCTCAGAAGTGACAACAAAACAAAAAGGGAACAAAAACAGGCTTAATAACAAGACAACACAATCAAACAATGCAACCAAATGGGCTAATAACAATGCAGACCTTACTATGACCCAATTCTAATATGTGAGCAAAGCGATTTACCGCAGAAAAAGAGAGAGAGAAGGGATGCATCAGAAAGAGATGAAGAGCAGAATACCACAAAGGACGGAAACAAAGTGAAAAGAAATTACCTAATCGATGGCCAAACTTGGACAACTCTCCGGCAAACTCCGATTTAAACTAAAATTGGTATTATCCGCATGTTTTTCTTGAGAACAAACGGAAAATACTAGCTTCAGTCTTAATCGTTTTTTGGAAAACAAATTCTCTCTTCTTCTGTTAGATCCAAAGCTGGCCGGAGTTGGTGGGGATTTTGGGAGATGTGATGGTGGATTTGGAATGAGGAGGCAACAAAGGTTATATGGTCGAGTTTCAAAGGGGTTTGAAGATCAACCGCCGCCTCTGGCAATTTCCGGTGGGCGGCGACCGGTGGTGAGAGGTAAGGGTGAAGGAGGCGATATAACCGGGGTCCTAGGTTTAACTGATAGAGTTTGGACATTTTTAATTAAAAAGGGGACAATTCTGAGGCCGTTGGATAAGATGCAACGAATGGCCGAGATCTCTTTAAATTGATTGAACTAAAAATGCCGTCGTCTGGGTCAAGGAAAGGCTGGACCGGGTTGGGCGAATCTGGGCTAGGTTTTGCACGGGTTTGGGAGGGACTTGACTGGGCCTGGGTGAATTAACTTAGAGCAGCCCAAAATTCAGCTCTCTTCTTATTTGGTTTTCAATTCTTTTCAATTTTCTAATTTCAAATCTTTCTTTTCTTTTTCTTTTCTTTTTTCAAAATTAAAAACAAAAAATTAACGTAAATTAACCTAACAACTTGAATTAGTTAACTCATAATTACCAATATTAACTAAACCAAATTGAAGGACCAACTACCCAAAATTCAAAATTAAAACTAAAAATGTAAAATAAACTATTTATTATATATTTTTTTGTGATTTTTCCATCTTTTCATAAAACAACTAATTTGCTAATTAATCCATAAAGTATAAAATTAAACCCTAAATGCAAATGCCAAGTATTTTTGTATTTTTCATTAATTAAATAACATAAACGTGCACAGGCAAATGCAAATCATTGACAGAAAAATGCCACAAAAATGCACAAAATTGCAAGCAACGGGAAAAATTGTTTTGTTTTGAATTTGTGGGAGTAATTCATGTACGGTAAAAATCACGTGCTCACAGCTGCCCCTCTTTGCTCGGAAACACGAAGAGTTTTCGTGCAAAGATAAAGTGAGCGGATACGAGCGATTTTTGCCCGTTTGAATACTCCGTGGGAAGATTTTTTTGAAAAATTTTGACCGCACCCTGCTTCCGAGGTTGCCTACATATCCTTGGCTAAAAAGGAATCAGGTCAGTGTAGTTCAGGAATGTTTGGTAGCTGGGACTACCATGAAGCTGTGATTTCACTGTTGTTGCTGCTGCTACTACTGCTTACTGAACCCCTTATTACACCATGATAAAATAAAAGAAGCAAGACTAAACTATGATCTATGAATTAGAAGAATCCTATCTATATCCTCAAACTTGCTCTTTTGGTTTTTGTTGCCTTGTTGACTTGTATTCTCCCGGTGAAATCCCTTTGTTGCCGCCTTGAATTGTAATCTGAGATGTTTTCCCTTTCTCCAGGTGGACGCTTGATTGCTGAACTCGAATTGTACTTTAAGATGCTTTCCCTTTCTCCAGGTGGACGCCTGACTCCTGAACTTGAACTGCATTCCCGTGCTCTCCAGGTGGGCGCCTGACTGCTGACCTTGAATTGTATTCCCGTGCTCTCTAGGTGGGCGCCTGACTGCTGAGCTTGAATTGTATTCCTGTGCTCTCCAGGTGGGCGCCTGACTGCTAAACTTGAATTGTATTCCTGTGCTCTCCAGGTGGGCGTCTGATTGCTGAACTTGAACTGTATTCCCATGCTCTCCAGATGGGCGCCTGATTGCTGAACTTGAATTGTATTCCCGTGCTCTCCAAGTGGGCGCCTGACTGCTGAACTTGAATTGTATTCCCGTGCTCTCCAGGTGGGCGCCTGATTGCTGAACTTGAACTATATTCCCGTGCTCTCCAGGTGGACGCCTGACTGTTGAACTTGAATTGTATCTCCCTGTTCTCCAAGTGGGTACCTGATTTCAACAAAAATAGACCAAACAAAGAAAATTTTCTACCCCAGTTTGGTATCTGGGCACATATGTGAGTGTTAAACTGAATCATGTTACCAAATATTACTAAGAATTTGAAAGCTAGGTCTCATTATCCAGGGGGTCCTGAAAACTCCTAGTTAAATGGCGGTTTTTAAATCTAAATTATATTTTCTAAAGGTATGACTTCCGCTGAATCTTGTTATCTAAGAAGGTCTTCAAACAACATCCCATTATCCAGGAGGGTCCTGAAAATCAAAAATCAAATCTTATCTTAACAGTGGCTACTTTGAGGGCGATTGCTCCTTCACTTCCTGTGGTATCTTTGGTTTCAACTCGAAAGACCTTGCCTGTTTATTGACTGATCGCTTTTTCTATCATCTTTATCACAGAAAATACCTCTTCTCCTTTCAGACCCAATATCCTCTATCTGTTGCATTGCTCATGAACTGGCATATACCAAACCTTCGTGTCTCACATGAATCCCAAAGCACGTCGATTGACACCCACTCCGTGTGTATGTTGTTCTTTCTTGACTTAAACCACTGGCCTTGGCCTTGAGGTCTGTTGCTCCTTCACTTGCCATGACAACTTTGATTCCTGCTTGGAAGACCTTGCTTGTCACTGGTTTCTTTGTCAATCTTATCGCAGAAAATACCTTTGATCCGTTCATCCAACACCCTCCATCTGTTGCATTGTCCATGAATTGATAGGTACCAAACCTTTATATTTCACAAGGATCCCAAAGCATGTTGATTGTTACCAGCTCAGTGCGCTTGTTGTTCTTTCTGGACTTACACCACTTTGATGTACTAGCCAGATCCCGTTTTGTGCAATTGGAAAGTTGGTGGCAAACTCTGAAATCATTTCTCACTTGTTCCGACCAAACAGACTTAGGAAGAGGGAGTAAACAAGACAAAAGGAACAGAGTAAAGGACAAAGGAAAGAAATGATCCCTAACAAGAAAACTACAAAGTAGAAACCTAACAGATGTGGATACCAACTCTAATGACCATGACATGCACCTGTGGCATATTCTGTCAAGCAAGTCTGATGTTCAACTCTTGTTGTACCCTTAAACCGTGAAACTGGGCTTCAATGCTCCGATTATCCAATTTGATTCACAATCCTTATTCAACTTGTAGTGCCCGAAGGGTTTTCACCATCAAGCCTCTCTCATTTGGTTCTTTCTCTCAACTTACAATCGCCTCAAGGTGCCCGTGAAGGTTTTCACCAATAAGACTCTCTCATTTCTGATTTCTCTCAGCTTTCATCGCCTTACGGTGCCCGTGGGGGTTTTCACCAATAAGACTCTCTCATTTTTCATTTTCCTTGTTTGGATCGGAGTGTTGCCCCTGATATGATTCACCTCTACTTGCTCGCCTCAGCATCTCTCGAAGACTGATCGGAACGTCTTTCTCTGGACCGTAGTATGGGCTTTTGGACGGGGTTAGAAAGAAAGGGTATCAAAAGGCTCAAAACAATTCAAATGAGTTCAAGATTACAACTTTCGGAATCACATTTCTTACTACAACCACAACTTCTGCCCCAGTTTCTTTGCTTGGGGACTTTTAGATTTTTGTTTTGATGGGACCGAACCGTGAGGCTGCCTACGTATCCTTAAAAGGAATCAGGTCGAACGTAGTTCATGGCATAGGAATTATTTTGTATGTTGTAATTTTCTTTTCTTTTTCTTTTCTCTTCTTTCCTTCTTTTGTTTTTTTTTTCTTTTTTGTTGTTTGTTTTTCTTCTCTTTCTTTCTCTTTTTTTTTTCTTTTTTTTTTCTTTTTTTTCTCTTTTTCATTCTTTTCTTTTCTCTCTTTTCCTCTACTTATCTTTCACTCTTGCGTTTCTGCTCTTTGCTACTGATTCCAAAAGAGGGATATGAAAGGAAATAAATAAGGCTCAAAAGGGGTAACAAAGGATAAAGTGTTTAGATAGCAGAACAAAATGCCTTCGTCATTCCAATCTTCAAAACATGCCAAGTACAAACAAATACAATTTAACCAAAGAAATCATACATAATATCTTTTGACTGCATCAGAATTGATAGGTATATCCACACATTTGCCTTCTACATCTGTTAAATATAAAGCACCATTGGACAACACTCTCACTCTCATTACCACGAACGACTCTTGTCAATTTGGCAAACTTGCCTTTAGCCTCAACCCGATGCGGCATGATGCATTTCAATAGGGTTTCTTTATGTTCTATCTGCCCCAGTTTCATACAATTCGGGCTTGAAGTGATCTCAAAATGCCTTTACTTATTTTCCTCAAATGTCCCTATCATCTTCAAAATTGTTTCATTGCTTCATGACTAAACTGACTTTTTAAGACCAGTCCGAGAATTGCGCGTGCATGTCATGTCACTAGGGTCAACAGGAAAAGAACTATAAAAAAAAGAGAACTAAACAAACTGACTAGAAATAACAGAAAACAGAAAATTGCATTAGACAGATGGTGAAAGGGTTTGAACAACAAAACAAGCAAACTAAACTGGGGTTACAACCTTGAAACAAACCTAGACAACACTAAACGAGCTACTACGACTAAACAAACTAGGCAGAATAAAAGGATANTCTTAGAAAATGTTCAATAGAATAGTGATTATTTGAAAAATTCAGCCGTCCTTTGTTTTTCAGAATTTTTATCACTTTTTTTTTGCCTTCAAAGGCAAGGAAAGGTGCCTTTATAGGCAAGGGAGTAGGGCAGCAGCTCTGAATTAGCTTTTGCACTTCTAGTCCCTCTCTAATTCTCGTTTTAGCTTAGGAACACCCAGTCAATTTTCTTTTTTGCTCAATTAATCTTAGTTCGAAACTCTAATTTCATGTTAGTCCCCCCAGTCAGCTTCTAAGAAGCTTCCAATTCTGTTACCAAAAAGATTCCCCACCCCAATTTTCCCAAACTAACCTCCCAATTCTCTGATTTTATTTGGGGAAACCAGATGGGTCAAGGCTGACCCGAAATTCAACATCAATGATGTAATTTAATTGAAATTTTAGTGTAATAAATTCACTTTAATAGGAAGAAGATCCTCGGTGCAATATAAAAGTTACTCCCTCGGTCCACAATAAGTGTCTAATTATTTTTGATTTTGGTCCAAATAAGTGTCTNATGAAAATTTTGAAACCAACTTATATCCTTTTGGGGTACATTTATGCTAGATCTTGCTACTCATGATTGTTTTGATTTTTAAACTAAGTCCCATTTTCTAGGAGGGTCCTGACAACTCCTAACTGAATTCTATCTCCAGAATGAAACTTTTGTAACCAACTTATATCCTTTTGGGGTACATTTATGCTAGATCTTGCTACTCATGATTGTTTTGAATTTTAAACTAAGTCCCATTTTTCAGGAGGGTCCTGACAACTCCTAACTGAATTCTATCTCCAGAATGAAAATTTTGAAACCAACTTATATCCTTTTGGGGTACATTTATGCTAGATCTTCCTACTCATGATTGTTTTGAATTTTAAACTAAGTCCCATTTTCAAGGAGGGTCCTGAAAATTTATGGTCAAACCTGTCTGGTGCGTGCTTTTCCTTACGGATGTCTTCTCCGAAACAAATAAAATTTTCTGCTCCTGTTTCAAATCAAAGAAAAATCTTGTCAGTTTAAAAATATGGTGGTTGGTTTGTGGCCTTGACTTTGAGGGCGATTGCTCCTTCTCTTCCCCTGATAACTGGTTTCCGCTCGAAGACCTTGCTTGTTTATTGACTAACCACTTTCTCTGCCGTCCTTGTCACAGAAAATAACCCTTCTCCGTTTAGACCCAATTCCCTCTATCTGTTGCATCGCTCATGAACTGACATTTACCAACCTTTGTGTTTCACATGAATCCCAAAGCACGTCAATTGCCACCCCCCAGTGTGTATGCTGTTCTTTCTTGACTTAAACCACTGGCCTTGGCCTTGATGTCTGTTGCTCCTTTACTTGCCACGATAACTTTGATTTCTGCTTGGAAGACCTCGCTTGTCACTGGCTAAACACCTTTTGTCAATCTTACCACAGAAAATACCTTTGATACGTTCACCTAACACCCCCCATCTGTTGCATTGTCCATGAATTGATATGTACCAAACCTTTGTATTTCGCAAGGATCCCAAAACATGTTGATTGTTACCAGCTCAGTGCGCTTGTTGTTCTTTCTTGACTTATGACACTTTGATGTGCTAGCCAGATCCCGTTTTGTGCCGTTGGAAAGCTGGTGGCAAATTTTGAAGTCATTTCTCACTTGTTCTAACCAAACAGACTCAGGAAGAGGAAGTAAACAAGACAAAAGGAACAAAGTAAAGGTCAAAGGAAAGAGATGACTCCTAACAAGAAAACTACAAAGTAGAAACCTATCAGACGTGGATACCAACTCTAATGGCCATGACATGCACTTGTGGCCTATTCTATTAAGCAAGTCTGATGTTCAACTCTTGTTGTACCCCCAAACCGTGAAACTGGGCTTCGATGCTCCGTCATTAGTCATCTTTCACAATCTCCGTCTGGTGATTTCCCATCTGATTCTCAATCCTTATTCGACTTATAGTGCCCGAAGGGTTTTCACCTTCAAGCCTCTATCATTTTGTTCTTTCTCTCAACTTACAGTCGCCTCAAGGTGCCCGTGAAGGTTTTCACCAATAAGACTCTCTCATTTTTTATTTCTCTCAGCTCCCGTCGCCTTACGGTACCCGTGAGGGTTTTCACCAATAAGAATCTCTCATTTTCATTTTTTTTCCTGTTTGTACCAGAGTGTTGCCCCTGGCATGAATCACCTCTACTTGCTCGACTTGGCATCTCTCGAAGACTGATCAGAAGGTCTTTCTTTGGACCGTAACGTGGGCTTTTAGATAGGGTTAGAAAGAAAGGGTATCAAAGACTCAAAACAATTCAAATGGGTTCAAAATTACAACTTTCGGAATCAGATTTCTTACAACAACCACAACTTCTGCCCCAATTTCTTGCTTGGGGACTTTTGGATTTTTATTTTGATGGGACCGAACCGTGAGGCTGCCTACGTATCCTTAAAAGGAATCAGGTCGAACGTAGTTCATGTCATAGGAATTACTTTGTTTGTTGTGATTTTTCTTTTCTTTTCTTTTTCTCTTCTTTCCTTCTTTTTTTTTTCTTTTTGTTGTTTTTCTTCTCTTTTCTTTTTTTTCTTTCTCTTTTCATTCTTTTCTGTCTCTTTTCATTCTTTTCTTTCTCTTTTTCTCTTTTCTTTCTCTTTTTCTCTTCCTCCTTTACTTATCTTTTGCGCTTGCGTTTCTGAACTTTGCTACTGATTCCAAAAGAGGGGTATGAAAGAAAATAAATAAGGCTCAAAGGGGTAACGAAGGATAAAGTGTTTAGATAGCAGAACATAATGCCTTTGTCATTCCAATCTTCAAAACATGCCAAGTACAAACAACACAACTAAACAAACCAAGGAAAAGTAACATCTTTTGATTGTACCAGACCTGATAACCATATCCACACATTCGCCTTTTGTCATTTTTAAGTACCATTGGACAACACTCTTCGTTACCACGAACGGCCCCTGCCAATTTGGGGCAAACCTGTCGTTAGCTTCAAACCGATGCAGCATGATGTATTTCAATAGTGTTGCTTTATGTTCTATCTGCCCCAGTTTCTTATGGTTCGGGCTTCAAATGATCTCAAAGTATCCAAATCTGTTCTTATTTCCCTCAAGTGCCCCTATCATCTTCAAAATTGTTTCATTGCTTCATGACTAAACCAACTTTGGAGCCCAGGCTGAGAATTACGCATGCATGTCATGTCACTAGAGCCAACAGGAAAAGAAATGTAAAAGAAAAGAGAACTAAACAAAAATGACTAGGAATAACAGAAAGTAGAAAATTGCATTAGACAGACGGTGAAAGGGTTTGAACAAAACAAGCAAACTAAACTGGGGTCACAAACCTGGAACAAAACTAGGTAACACTAAATGAGTTGCTACGACTAAAGGAACTAGGCAAAATAAAGGATAGAAGGGTTTGAGTCACAAGACAATATCCGGATTACAATCCTGAAATAACTCGGACAACAGAAATGACAACAAAATAAACCACCAAAACTCCACTCCGGCTGACCAAGAAATGGAGCGTCTTCCCAATTACCAAGCACGACATCTTAGCCACTGAGTTTCGCATCAATATTGCCAAGACCATTATCAACTTTAATCAACAAGTTCCCAAGAGGATTCGCATGCTCCCTGTCACTGTCATTGACCACAACTACCCCTTCTTGAATCATTCTTTCTATTTCCCTTTTCAAAGAGCGACAATCTTCAATGCTATGCCCCCGGACATTAGAGTGGTACATGCATCGAACAGCAGGATCAAAGCCTTTCGCATATGGGTCTGGAGTATAGCCGAGGAGCGGCTCAATCAGGCTAGAATGCTTTAACTTTTCAAACAAACTTGTGTAGGATTCTCCGATGGGCGTGAAATTATCTTTTTGCCTTTGTTTCCCTCCATGCCTCAGTTTTCTAGGATTGTTGGATGCTTGAAAATGCTGTGAAGGCACACGAAAATTTTGGGATGCTGGTGCTCGCCCTAGGGAATGACCTGGTGGTTGGACAGATGGCCGGATGTTGTTCGGCGGATAATACTGGGGTGGCTTATGTGGAGTTTGGGGATGTTCACGGGGTCGGTATTGAGGCTGAAAGCGTTAGCAAGAACGACCACTGGACCCTATCATCGGCGGGGCTCAGCAACACTTTCTCTATCAACGGGAGGGCTATCTCGAGCAACTTGTTCGTTCCATCTGAGCCAAAAATCTTTAAAACTTTCCTTGGGTTTCTTTTCCATCTGAGATAGGGAGGAGTGGTCTGGGACAATGTTATATTGCACTGAAAGCGTCGCACAAAATCTTGAGCCATGTCGCCCAATGTATGCCACTTCCCGACATCTTGACGATTATGTCATTCCAAAGCTGCCCCAGTCAAGCTCTTACTGAAATATGCCATCAACAAGTCATATTTCTCTCCAACACTTCTCATTTCACTGCAATAGACCCTCAGGTGGGCTATCAGATCTCCACCCCCATCATACAAGTTAAACTTTGGCTCTTTAAACCCCGCAGGCAGGCGAACATCAGGGCGTACCCAATTCTTTGTAAGACATGTTAACCTGGTCTCCCATTCCTTGCTTGTTCTTTAAGGACTGTTCTATGCCTTTCAACCTCCTGGGTATTCCATCTCGCCCTTCTCTTCCTGTGAACTTTTCATTTTCAACATGAGGCTCATCCCGCGGGCCCTGCTTGTATGAGTTAGGAACCTTGTGGGCAACCTTTGAGGGGTAATATTGGGCATCATGAGCTTTGAGTAGGTGTCCATTGTCGGGAATAGTGGATATGACAGGAGGGCGATTTTGGGGAGAGGTAATTGGAGGAAGAGTGATGGAGCTGCTAGGGTGGTTGGGAAAGCTGTGATAAACGGGTGGATCTGGAGAGTATGGGGAACCATCCGGCACTACGGGCAGCATCTAGGAAGCTAGGTGGTGGCGGGGGTGGTGCCTTCCCAGTCATCCAGGCCTGATACATGTCCGCCATGTTTTGTCTTAACATCCTCACCTCTTCAACCAACCTATTGTCCTGTTCAAACAATTGCTTTTGGGCACCCGTATCAACCATCTCAGTTCTGTTGTTGTGTGCCATCGCCTTGTGACTTTATGTTGTAGAGAAGAGTTACCACTTCAAAAACCACAAACCAACCACCCTTCTGCTATGAGTATAACAAAATGAAGCCATCACGTTAGCGTTAGGGCGTTTAACATAAGATAATCTCACTTTACGTGCAATGCACCTAGCCACAGTTATCGGTTCTAAAATGACTTCGAGGGTACAAAGGTCAGTGGACATCATCCCAATTTGTTCATTTCAACCTCTCTTTTTTTTGCTTTTCTAGCACTTGCTTGCTCATTTTTCCTTCCTCTTTTTCCTTCTAATTATCACTTTTTCCTTTCCTCTCATTTCTCACATCCCATGATTTCACCTCTTTTTTCTTCTTTTTTTTTGATTTTTTCCTTTTTTCCTTTTTCTTTTAATAAATAAAAAAATAATTCGATTGAACCCTATGTAGGTTGCCTACGTATCATGACGCCGCATGACTCAGATCTTTGCGTAGTTCTGGAAGATCAGGAATAAAGTAAACAAACTAACTTTCTCATTTTTTCTTAATGACTACTCTGACGAGATAAGGGAAATAAAAGAAACAAATCTTTCCTTTTTTTTTCTTTTTTTTTTAGACTTAATATTTTATAACCTATTCTAAACTCAAGCTTAACGGATTTTTTTTTGGACACAAATTCTCTATTAAGGAAAAATCCTAGAAGAGAAAAATATTTTTTGACTTTTTTTTAGGAAGGAAATCATGTTGTTTTCTTTTCTTCTATGTACAATGTCCTAAAGTTCTAATGAAAATAAAAGAATTTTTTTTATTTTTCATTAGTTTCCCAAAGAAGAACCAGAAAATCTTTTTGGATTTTAGAATTAATACCTTAAAGAAAACTTTTAAAGAGGTACTAAAAGAATTTTTTTTTTTGAATTTTGGTCCTAATATAATAAAGGAAATATAAAAATAATTTTTATTTTGTTATTAATTGCCTAAAGGAAAAACAATCTCAAAGGAATTTTTTTTTCATTTCTAGAATTAGTATTCTAAAGAAAGCTTATAACGAAAATATAAAAACGCGAAATTTCTTTTTTTTTTTTTGAATTTTTGACTCGTAACACATTTTCAAATGCAAAATAAGAAATACAATAACAAAAGACTAGGCAAACTTAACTAGACAATACAAACTCTAACATCACCTAAAAGACTGAATACTACTATACAAGACTAGAAAGTAAAACAAGAACAATTGACTCAAAAACATAAAATGGCTCCTCGAGCAGCTCCTGAATGCAGTGATCCTGGGGTATCTGTCATGCTCAAACTCCGGTAAGTAGATCCACACCTGTATGAGAAAACTTAAACCAACACTATGTGAGACAATAACATTCCCTAAGACACATGCAAGACATGATTGAGGCTATTTTTGCAAAATGGCTTATTTGGCCAAAAGGTGGCTAGAAGTGCAAAATTTGGCTAACACCCCGCAAAGCCAAGAACCTAAGATTTACTAGGAAGACCGGACCCTATGTGGGTTGCCTACGTATCACACCCCGAAAGACGAGAATCAGGTATGCGTAGTTCGGGCAGATTGGATTCGAGCGAGAATTAAAAAAAAAAAAAAACTAATTTAGAGAAAATATATTTTTTGTCTTTTCCTTGAAAATGATGAAACATGTAAAATCTTTTTTTGGATTTTCTTTTTCTTTTTTTTTCCTTCGATTTTCGGAAAATGATGAAAAAAGTGCAAAATCTTTTTGAATTTTTCATGCTTTTTTTTTGACTTTTTCTTAATAAAAATGTAACAAAAAACATAACTGGGCCCTACTTGCTTTATTTTCACATTTCACCCTCTTTGTTTTTCTTTTTCCCTTGTTTTTTCCTCTTTTTCGTTTGTCCTCAACTATCATTGGTCCGCCAAATGACCCTTTTACCCTTGAAAATTGCAACATGTAGCACATAGGATGCATCAGAATGGTTTTTTTATTTCGGGTACACCTGTCCTAGACAGACCCAACCCCTGTGTTGAGTCTCCAAAGTCAAATGCACATGATGCAAACAAACGTTCCTACTAGGGATCCGACATGAGGCTGAGTTATTCTAGGTTCAAAACCTGGGTATTTGTTCTAGACTTGTGTACCCGAGCGGACAACTCGAGCCGAGGAGGGGGCTATGTACCGGGAACCAAAAAGCCATCCGGCTTAGTAACTTGTTCGAGCCTCTTTCTTATTTCAAAGTATGACACTAACAGAATAAGGAGTCACGACCAGCGAGCACATCCCCGAAGATGAGAAGAGATTCGGAGCAGTTTATATACAGTTCAGATAATATCAAAGCGGTAAAAGCAACATTTAGCACATTAGGCCCAAGCATGTAATAAAATCAGATAATAGATAAAGCCAAATATAACAATTCATCTAAGCTCGAATTCTGAACCCTGAACCAGAGATTCTGGGTTCTTATCCCCAGCAGAGTCGCCAGAGCTGTCACACCTCCTTTTTCCTACACCCCCGGAAGGGAGTATAAGGGAGTTTTTCCAATTAAAGGACAATCGAAACGGGATTATTTGTTAAAAGATTCAGAGTCGCCACTTGGGAGATTTATGGTGTCCCAAGTCACCGGTTCAAATCCCGAATCGAGGAAAGGGTTGACTCTGTATTACAGTGCGCGAACACAGAAATCCGGGTAAGGAATTCTGTTAACCCGGGAGAAGGTGTTAGGCATTCCCGAGTTCCGTGGTTCTAGCACGGTCGCTCAACTGTTATAACTGGCATAGTTATCTGATTTTAAAACATTCTGAACCTATGTGCAATTTTAACTTTTTAACCACTTTTATTTAATTAATTAAAGGAAGATTGCAACGTCATTTAAAATATATTTCGAACCACGTCACATAAATGCACCCGTAGTCCATAACACATTTTATCTAACGTTGAGATTCGGATTTGGGTCACATAAATGCGCACCCGAGTTTAGGAAGGTACATTATTAAAATAACGCGCCTAAAGCAACTACGCGTTGTTAACTTTGCGAGGGCCATGAAAATTTGCTAAATGGCACGCCTCGAATTCTAAGGATTTTAAAGAAACGATTAAGTGAGGGCCACACATTGAGATTTTGTTTAGCACGGCACGCCTCAATTTATTCTAAAGAAGGACTTCCCAAGTTGACTTAACGAATTGATTAATTACTTACGAAAGCTAATGGAGATTTCTATGTTTCAGTCTAAAGCAAAACATCTAAACTTAAAGGAGGATTCAGGTATGGGCTTATAAAGTCAAGCTGTCCTGGAGATAAATTGGGCCTGCACCAACCTCTAATTGAGATAACTTGGTAACAGACAATAAATGCAGGTCTGAACATGATGAACAAAGTTTTGCTCACAAATGGCTTAAGGCTTGGGCCTGGGGTGAGCCCAAGCTTTGCGTGGTAGCAGACTCGACTTCAAGTCTGAATGAAGTCTAAAAAGTCGAGCAGAGAACTTAGGCTTCGATTGGCCATTATAATTCAATTGAGTTTTCCAGACTGCTATTATAATTCCACATACAATCAATTTAACCAATAAACTAACAAAAAAACAGCACTATTCAGCATACATGAATTAACCCATGTTTCTCTATATCCCACTTTTTGCCTTGACTCCTCATTCCCCAAACAACTTCAGACCAGCAGTCAATTTTCAAAAAAAAAAATGGATTATTCAACTACTTCTCTCAGCATCTAGCCTCTAATATAACTTAATCTATCATTCAATAACATGAAATCATGGACTCGTCATTATGCCACTACATTTAGATGGGTTGCAAAGAGACAAGAGATCTAACACCACATGCTTTATCTAACATTGCTTAATCACAGAATCTGGCAAGGACCAATGTTCCCATCATATGAATTTTTAAAGACTAAAACACCTAATCAACCCACATAAGAGCAGGATTTCAAACCATTTAACACCATAATTACAGTCTCAGTCCAGATTTACCAACTAAATTCAAACTGAACCATAGCTAAATACATGAACACATCCAAGGAGACTAAATTGACACAGAATACAATATGCTTACTTAAAACTGGAGGTTAAACAAGATGATCACACTAAACGAGAAAATAAATCAGAGAATATAAAAATGGAACAGTTTCTATGCTTCAACTCTTCATTTTTAATTCATTCTTCAAGTTTCACTCCACAACCAAAGAGTTACAAGAGTCGTGTACCTGGAAATAAGAGGAAAACAAGAAGGAATAAGGTCTCAGCAGATGAATGAGTAGCAGCAGATCCCAGTAACAGGAGTAAACCAGCCAACCAATTTTAAACCCAGAAAATGAGGTACAGCCCCAGCAATACCAAATCGAACCAGAAAAAGGGAGTATGAAGCGGTAGAAACAGTATCAATTGAACAAAACCAAGCAACTTTACCCCAAACTTTAAACACCCAAATTCAATCCACTCTAGATACCAGAATCAACAATCATTTCAGAAATCAAAACTTCAAAAATCTTAGAAAATGTTCAATAGAATAGTGATTATTTGAAAAATTCAGCCGTCCTTTGTTTTTTAGAATTTTTATCACTTTTTTTTTTGCCTTCAAAGGCATGGAAAGGTGCCTTTATAGGCAAGGGAGTAGGGCAGCAGCTCTGAATTAGCTTTTGCACTTCTAGTCCCTCTCTAATTCTCGTTTTAGCTTAGGAACACCCAGTCAATTTTCTTTTTTGCTCAATTAATCTTAGTTCGAAACTCTAATTTCATGTTAGTCCCCCCAGTCAGCTTCTAAGAAGCTTCCAATTCTGTTACCAAAAAGATTCCCCACCCCAATTTTCCCAAACTAACCTCCCAATTCTCTGATTTTATTTGGGGAAACCAGATGGGTCAAGGCTGACCCGAAATTCAACTTCTAGCCCTGGGCTAACCAAAATTGGATCGAGTCCCTTTTCTGGGCTTCCGACCTCAAAGCCCAAATCAAATGAAAACTAAACTAGAACGAGCCTAAAGGACAATCAAGAGTCTCTCAGAAGTGACAACAAAACAAAAAGGGAACAAAAACAGGCTTAATAACAAGACAACACAATCAAACAATGCAACCAAATGGGCTAATAACAATGCAGACCTTACTATGACCCAATTCTAATATGTGAGCAAAGCGATTTACCGCAGAAAAAGAGAGAGAGAAGGGATGCATCAGAAAGAGATGAAGAGCAGAATACCACAAAGGACGGAAACAAAGTGAAAAGAAATTACCTAATCGATGGCCAAACTTGGACAACTCTCCGGCAAACTCCGATTTAAACTAAAATTGGTATTATCCGCATGTTTTTCTTGAGAACAAACGGAAAATACTAGCTTCAGTCTTAATCGTTTTTTGGAAAACAAATTCTCTCTTCTTCTGTTAGATCCAAAGCTGGCCGGAGTTGGTGGGGATTTTGGGAGATGTGATGGTGGATTTGGAATGAGGAAGCAACAAAGGTTATATGGTCGAGTTTCAAAGGGGTTTGAAGATCAACCGCCGCCTCTGGCAATTTCCGGTGGGCGGCGATCGGTGGTGAGAGGTAAGGGTGAAGGAGGCGATATAACCGGGGTCCTAGGTTTAACTGATAGAGTTTGGACATTTTTAATTAAAAAGGGGACAATTCTGAGGCCGTTGGATAAGATGCAACGAATGGCCGAGATCTCTTTAAATTGATTGAACTAAAAATGCCGTCGTCTGGGTCAAGGAAAGGCTGGACCGGGTTGGGCGAATCTGGGCTAGGTTTTGCACGGGTTTGGGAGGGACTTGACTGGGCCTGGGTGAATTAACTTAGAGCAGCCCAAAATTCAGCTCTCTTCTTATTTGGTTTTCAATTCTTTTCAATTTTCTAATTTCAAATATTTCTTTTCTTTTTCTTTTCTTTTTTCAAAATTAAAAACAAAAAATTAACGCAAATTAACCTAACAACTTGAATTAGTTAACTCATAATTACCAATATTAACTAAACCAAATTGAAGGACCAACTACCCAAAATTCAAAATTAAAACTAAAAATATAAAATAAACTATTTATTTATATTTTTTTTTGTGATTTTTCCATCTTTTCATAAAACAACTAATTTGCTAATTAATCCTAAAGTATAAAATTAAACACTAAATGCAAATGCCAAGTATTTTTGTATTTTTTATTATTTAAATAACATAAACGTGCACAGGCAAATGCAAACCATTGACAGAAAAATGCCACAAAAATCCAAAAAATTGCAAACAACGGGAAAAATTATTTTATTTTGAATTTGTGGGAGTAATTCATGTAGGGCAAAAATTACGTGTTCACACACAGCATCACCGTTCGTGCTTTACACTCTCTCACAAATATCATGCAAGGCATCACCCTTCGTGCTTTACACTCTTCCTCACCCAAGCAACAATCACAAATCAATTTGGGTAAGGGAATCAATAACATCACAATAAAATCAAGTAACCACAAAAAACCAATAAATAAACGTAAAGAACATCATAACTCAATTATCAACAAGAATCAGGAAAATCAAGGGGAAGTGCATGGCATCACCCTTCGTGCTTTTACTCTCGTCCTCACCATAAGAATCAATATAATCGGCACGACATCACCCTTCGTGCTTTTACCTCATATAATCATGGCACAGAATGATCCTTCGTGCATTATCACTCATATCATGGCACAGAATTGTACATCGTGCGATACTGCATCACCCTTCGTGCTTTTACTCTCGTCCTCACCCAAGCAACAATCACAAATCAATACGGGCAAGGGAATCAATAAAATCATAATAGAATCCCGGCAAGGGAACAATAGCATAACAACAATATCCCGGCAAGGAAAATAATATCATGAATAATAACATCCCGGCAAGGGAGATAATATCAAAAGCAATAACATCCCGACAAGGGAGACAATATCATAAACCTCTTCTCTTTTCCATGATTACTTCACAACTCTATTCACAACTTGAGCCAACGCTCTACAATGTTCAATTACCAATAATACTTCCACAACTCAAATCACAACTTGAGCCAACACTCTACAATGTTCAATTACCAATAATACTTCCACAACTCAAATCACAACTTGAGCCAACGCTCTACAATGTTCAATTACCAATAATACTTTCACAAGCCTTGTTCAACAATAGAAATCATCATATAAAGCATGAATAATACGAAACGGAGTCACATTTGTCATAGTATAAGACTCACGAGCATGCTTGACACCGACGTATAGATACTCGTCACCATGCCTATACGTCGTACTCAACAATTAACACATAGCAAATAAGACACAACTCCTAATCCCTCAAGCTAAGGTTAGACCAAACACTTACCTCGATGCCACGAACACAATTCAAGCCTCAACTACCGCTTTGCCTCTTGATTCCACCACCAATTCGCTTGTATCTAGCCACAAGTTACTTAACTATATCAATAAATGCTAAATGAATCAAATCTAATGCATGAAAATAGGTTTTCTAAAGTTTTTCCCAAAAAGTCAAAAATCGACCCCGGGTCCACATGGTCAAAACCCGAGGTTCGAACCAAAACCCGACTATCCATTCACCCACGAACTCAAATATATAATTTATTTTAAAATCGGACCTCAAATCGAGGTCCAAATCCCCAAAATTCAAAAATCCTAAGTTCTACCCAAAGCACCCAATTTCCCCCGTGAAAACCCTTGATTTTGAGTTGAAATCATGTAAAAAGATGGATTAGATTGAAAGAAATGAGTTAGAATTGACTTACAAATGATTTGGAAGAGTAGTTGTCTTTCAAAAATCGCCCAAAGGTATTTAGGTTTTGAAAAGGTTGTAAAAATGGCTGAAAATGCGTCTAAGTCTCAATTAACTGGTCTCTGATGTCGCAATTGCGACCAGGGTTCGCAATTGCGAACCCCTCAGAAACTGATGACTTCGCATATGCGAAGATTTGGTCGCATTTGCGACACTGAAGGAATCCGGTCCCCTTCGCATTTGCGAGGGCAATACGTCGTATTTGCGACCAAGGCAGCCCAGGCCATCTTCGCATTTGCGATACAAATTTCGCATTTGCGGGCTCTCATTTGCGAGCCTAGCTTCGCAATTGCGAAGCCTGCAGACCTGCAACATACCAACAAATTCCTAAGTCTAAATTCCACTCTGTGGCCTATCCAAAACTCACCCGAGCCCTTGGGGCTCCAAACCAAACATGCACACAAGTCCAAAAATATCACACGGACTCGTGCGATCAAATCATCAAAATAACATCAATAACTATGAATTTAGCATCAAAATCAAAGAAAAATCTCATGAACTCTTAAGTTTAAATTTTAACAATCGAAGGTCCGATTCACGTCATTTCAAGTCGGTTTCTTACCAAAATTTGCAGGCTCAACTTAAATACCATATAAGACCTGTACCGGGCTCCGGAACCAATATACGGGCCCGATACCATCGAATTCAATTACATTCGAATTTCCAAAAAAACTCTAAGAATTTCAGTTAAACAATTTTCTTCAAAAATTCATTTCTCGGGCTTGGGACCTCGAAATTCGATTCCGGGCATACGCTCAAATCCCATATTTTCCTACGGACCCTCCGGGATCGTCAAATCACGGGTCCGGGTCCGGGTCCGTTTACCCAAAATGTTGACCGAAGTCAACCTAAATTCATTTTAAAAGCAAAATTCATTATTGTTTTCATAGATTTTCACATAATGGACTTCGGTATACACGCCCGGACTGTGCACGCAAATCGAGGTGAGACAAAAAGGAGATTTTAAGGCCTCGGAACACAGAATTTATTTTCAAAACAAGTGATGACCTTTTGGGTCATCACAAAACTTGTCCGAATTCTTTATTTCTAAACTATCCAAAATTAGCGCCATTAAATCGTATGAGTAAGATAATTCAAAAGCCAAAACTCCCAAATGTCCAAGAATTATACAAAAATAACAATAAGAGATGTATCTATAAAATAAATAGAAACATGCAAACCTTGTTGCCTAGTATGTACATGAAAATATGCAAAATTTGAGAGTTGTTTTAGGTAGTCATTGCTGGTACCCCTGCCTTGAATGTCTTCTCTGTCGATATCTTTTACTTATGCTAGGATTATACTCCATCCGGTCCACAATAAGTGAGCAATTTGCTTCGGGTACATCCATTATGGAAATACTAAATTCTAGACAAAAGTAGTTAGTATGACTAAATACTCTTAATTAAATGTTGCAGCATAGTTAATATGAAGAGTAAAAGATTTTTTAGGGATACGTACATGAGGGTAATTTTGGAAAAACTAATTGAATTATTTCTTGGTTATATAAATAAACACTTATTTTGGACCAAAATAAAAAAGCAAATTAACCACTTATTGTGGACCGAAAGGAGTATATACTAAGAGAGTCAAAATATGTGCTAATAGTTTCTAATAGCATAATTATCTTTTCTACCAAAAAGAAAAGCGGCAATCACTAGGCCTATTGGGAGAATATATCGAAATTATTTAAAGCTCTTGTTTTCCTCACAAAATGAAGTCAACAACAGCAGGAAAATTACCAGCAAGTTTTTGGTGTGGGCATAACCAAGCTCACTTTTATTACTCCACTATAATAGACTGAGGACCATAGATAGGGATAAAACGATAATCTTATTAAATATCATATGGGGGACCAAAAGAGGAATGTACTCATTGAATTGGTACTACTACTCTTACTGAACCTGGCCCAAATACAATATCTGACAATGGCCTTGGACCAGCCCAATGAAAAAGCCCAAATGTATTTGCTAACTTGTTGGTAAGGGGATTTGCATCTATACCCGCTTTTTGGGTCACGTTTTAACTTGTGCCCGTTTTGTAAAAAAAATTGCAAGCGTACCCACTTTTTCGCGTAACTTCAGCATACGGGACTGAAGTAGCAAAAGCAATCACGCAAAACTTCAGCATTCTAGTAGACGGGCCTGAAGTAGCAAAGGCAATACGCTGAAGTTTTTTTGTCCTGGATAAGATGCTGAAGTTATTTAGTTCATTTATAAAAACTTCAGCTCTGTCCTGGATTCATTAGTTTTGTCATAAAACTTTTTCAAAAACTTCAGCAGAAGATGCTGAAGTTATTTAGTTCATTTGTAAAAGCTTCAGCACTAAAATAGCTGAAGTTTTTTTTGTCCTGGATAAGCTTTTTCAAAAATTTCAGCAGAAGATGCTGAAGTTATTTAGTTCATTTGTAAAAACTTCAGCACTTAATAAGCTGAAGTTTTTTAGTCCTGGATAAGCTTTTTCAAAAACTTCGGCAGAAGATGCTGAAGTTATTTAGTTCATTTGTAAAAACTTCAGCACTATATAAGCTGAAGTTTTTTAAAAAGCTAATATAGTTTTTTGACCCATACAATCACTATATTGGATCTTCGTTTTTTCTTCTTCTTTCTGAATGTTTTTATGGAGCAGATCAGTAATTACATTAGAAAAAGGTTCCTTCAGTGAAAATAAATCAAATAATCATAAAGTTCAAGTGATATAAAGTGAAACTATTACTTTAACCCCACAAATCAATTCATTTGATTCAAAGAAAAAAAGATTACATCAAAAATGCGAAAAAAATAAAAATAAATCGTGCAGCTTATGTTAGTTTCAATATATTGGGACTTGAATTGAATTCTAATCTGAATGTTATGAAATAATAAAAGAAGAAGAGTATTGCAGAGAAAAGTAGGGAGAGGAAATTCTTATTGATTTGGGAGCAATTACAATGGAATAGAACCTCTTTATTATAGGGAAAAATGACTTAGTACAAAATTGCTAATATCCTTTTACAACCTAATATAAACTACTGCTCTGTACAATTCCAAGAAAGTGGAGAGAAAAGAGAAGAATAAAAAGACTATGGACAACCCATAACCCAAATTTGTTAAAGGTTGTCTGGAGTTTATAATTTAATTCAATCATG